>NW_009698706.1:348-1381 GCF_000703405.1 Apaloderma vittatum | reverse complement strand
CGAAGCAATATTGTGTCTTGTTTTACTTGTTCGTTTGACTTTCGCCAGAACTTTGTTTCCTAAGGCACATAACTATCCATGTGGCACCATCTAGTGGCCTCATGAAAATTTACTCACATTTTGAGACTACGTTTAGCTATACATATTAATGTTGTTTTAAGGGACGTCTAATGAGTTACTTAGGTATAGAATTCCTGATTAGTGAAATTTTTGGTCACAATTTTTGGTCACAATTTTTGGTCAAAACTAGCACGAGGGTATCATTGCTGATGCTAACTTGGAACAAAGTGTTAAACCTTCTAAGTAAGACTATAAGTATCTATCCCTAAAGCTTCTAAGTAAGATTGTAAGAATCTGTCACGATTTCAAATCCTCATAGTTTCAGATATCTGAACGAAGACATGTGTGATCAAGATGCAGTACTCTTCCTTAAAAGTGAAATCCCAAGGCCAAATAAATGGCAAAGCCAAAAGAGAAGTCTGCTCCTCCTCAGATTCTTGTTTGATGCTGAATTCTTTGCTTTCTGCTTTAGTGTATATGGATTGATTGTCTAACACAATATATCAGAGTTGATAGCTTACAGGCGATTGGCTTCTGGATCACAGCCCTTCCCTCACTTCTCTTCAGATGTCCCATCTTTGGAAACTAGACTAATGACTTAGCGTGAGAAGGTACTGGCTTTCTTTTAAAAATAGTGATCTTTTCAGATCTTCCCCAAAATGAGTTAATTTGCAGATTTGTAGATCTATCTTCAAGAATCAAATGGAATTTAAGAGAAGGTGCTGAAAATAATAAGGTTATCTCTAATCCTAAACAATCAGCAAGTTCCCAAAAGCCTTCAAATCAATGAAAAGTCTGTAAACAGATATTTTTAAAAACTTTATCGTGATTATATAACTCCTAGAATCTCTGCTACAATTGTAAAAGGCAGCCTGTATATAAAGTCCTCAGATGAGCAGTTAATACTGACTGACAGAGTGGTAGGTAAGGATTAAAATTCTCTTCAGTAGCAAAAAGAAAACTTATTTACACC
>NW_009698706.1:0-254 GCF_000703405.1 Apaloderma vittatum | reverse complement strand
GGTTTCCATTTGTTCACCCTCTCAGAAAAGCCAGCCACTTCATGTGATGTGCTACATTGACACTGCTGTGCTGCATCTAGATTGGAGGTTGCTAATTTGGAGATATCTTTACTCTGTCCCACGCCATGGAGTTGATATATCCCAATTCTCTTTATCTGAGTGAAATACACTGTGTGAATTCAGCAGTTGCACTTGAAGTGGTAGTTTTACAAGCTTTGGGTTTTGATTAAAAAAGAAAAGTAATTTCTCTCTGC
>NW_009698705.1:0-16302 GCF_000703405.1 Apaloderma vittatum | reverse complement strand
CCCTGTGCCCCCGCGCTCCGCCCCATGGGCAGACAGACACACCGACACCTCTTCCTGTGCCAGGTTTATTTAAAAACACTTAACTGCCGTCAACTACCGGTGAAGGCAGAGGAGGCCAGACCACGTTTAAGACAATACCTTAAATAGAATACAAATATAAACCGGAAGATTAAAATATTTACAGAAAAAAAAAAAGCAAAAAAAACCCATGGCATACACCGAAATCCTGTCTCCAGGGGCAGAACATGGGCCAGGGGTGGCGAAGGCCGAGGACAGAGCAGGAGGAGGGAAGCGGCGAGGGGGAAGCCTTCCTCGGGGGCCCTGGCGCGCTCTTCCTCGCTCCCCAAGTCTCTCCTGTCCCGGCACGAAGTCTCAGCGGGAGAAAAGTCCTTCGGCAGGATAAAGGGGCTGGGTGACCCTTCTGGAACTGCAACAGCAGTTCTTAAAATTTTGGTTTCATTCCTCCAGCAACTAAAGACATCACAGTGGATTATCAAAGCACACGCGTGTTTTCTTGCAAAGAAAAAAGTATTTACAACCAGCCCATTTTTGCCTCTGCCAGCAGCAAATGCCTGACGGCCCCTACAGCTTCACAACTCATCGTGGGAAGAGACTAAAGTTCTTCAAAACCTTAAGAAAATAATTCAAAATAGGTATCTGCTAGGGAAAAGGATCGCTGGTGGCAGGGTACACAATACACCCCAGTCTCAGCTGTTTTCTGCAGGGTCACACATTCAGACTGCACACAGACACGCGAGGCAAACCAGTAACCTCCAGTCCTGCCCCCAGTGCCTACTTCTACACAGAGCTCCAGCCTCACTGGTGGGCTGGGGACCAAAAGGAGGATCCTTGGGGCATGGCCAATAAGGAGAGCAAGGTTGGTCCTGCAGCAGTACCGGGTTCCAAGAGCGCCAGCCTGGGGCAACCACCGGCCCTTGGGTCAGTGCCAACAACGGGACAAAGCCAACACGAGTCCAAACACGAGGAGCTGCCGCTTCCTGGCAGAAAACAAGTCAGCAGCTCAGGGGAGCGATTCCTGGAACCGAGAGGCACTTAAACCAAGTCTTAGCTGACCAATTTACCGCAGGCTACGAGATGAATCCCGACTGGCTGCCCCAGAATCCTACCCCTATCGGCAAAAAGCACCAAAGCTTTGGGACAGTACAACAAAACGGGCGGGGGGTATTCTGGCTGTACGGTGGAGCTGCTGCTTTTCACGGCGAGACTGCGTCGTCCCTGATAATGTGAAGTAAGGCTGCATCGACTGACCCCAACCACCACCCCTGGCAGCAGGTTTGGTCCAAAATACTAGAGAAATCATTCTGCTCCCTCCCACCCTGGCATCCTCCTTAGGTTACTCCAAAAGATTAAAGTCAAAATTATAGCATACATAAATAAAACTTGAGAGTTGACACAGTAACTCCAGGCTTTGGATATCCACTGTCCAAGACATCAGAATACCAAAGATCTGAAATGCGTCGAACGTTGAGTTTTGACACGGAGGGAGGAAGGAAGAAGCTTTAAGTTTAAGCCTTCAGAGTATCACCGAATCAGTAGATCAGTTCACAACCACCACAGTCTGTAGAGGGGAATCTCTCCATCCTGATATAAACAAGTGCTTTGTCGTCTTAATGTCGAAGGATCGCCATCAGTCGTTACCGAATGGATTCACAGGACCTTGACTCTGACCAGCAGGAAAATTTAGAACGACTGAGTGCAGATGCTGCCAAATTTCTACCAGTTCAACTGTGCTTTAGGTCTCATTGCAAAGCCTCAGCTATAAAAAGGATTAACTCCGGGTATCCAACAAAAAACAGTCTTAATTTTTTTTTTTTTTTTTTAAAAAACCTTAAATCTATGTGGTTCAGCTGTCAATCATTTCAGAAAGTTCCAGGAGGAGGTCATCCTCATCCTTCCCTGGGTCCAGGTCGATTTCTGCTTCCAGTTTGCCTCCTGAGATTTCCCAAATAAGCTTCTCAAAGTCATCTTCTACAGACAAGGGTGCTTTCCCAGTCCCTGGGGAGCTCAACCGCCGCATCTTTGTCGCTGCTTGCGAAGAAGCTGAAGTTGAGCTTGAGACCTCTGGCTGCGCCACAGAGTCCGCCTGGCTTCCGATACGCAGTTCGAGACTTAGAAGAAGAGAGAGAGCAGATCAGTGTGTGCAATTCCTTAGCCAGAGAGGTGTTTTCTGCAAACCAGCTCTTAAAACTGTAGTTAATCCCTCCTACACCTCAACCTGACATAGGGGTTAATTCTATTAATCCAGGCCTACTTTGAGCGGGTCGATTTTCCAGTTTGGGGATTTCTCCGTGAAGACAGAGCATCTGGGCATTCCCGCTAGCTGCTGGGAAATCATTGCAGATTGTTTCTCCCTCTGATTTTGGCATTATCTCCAAACGCTAATTTTTCCACAGGTGAAAAAACTCCCGTTCCATGTGAAAGACACACTGAGAAAGAAAAAGAACAAGTTGTGGTTGTTACCTGGTTTTGGGTTTTGGTGTCCCAGGTATGGTGGCCAGGCTGTCCTCTGGCAAAGCAGGAACAACAGCCTAGGAAGAAGCAAGACAGGTTTTATGATAAATGGGACAAAGACTTCTCAGTAGATTATTCCTGCCCTGCTTCTCCTCTGACACTGCTGAGCCTCAAGCAAAATACAGAACCAAGGGACACCTGAAAAAAAGTTAGTGTTCACTTGAAGTTTACTAATGACCTCGTGTCTTTTTTAAGGCCAAAATCCTTCACACCACAGAGAAATCCTAGCAGAGTATTATGTAAACACTGCCATTCATCTCCTAAAAAGCAGAAAGAGGCTACACCCCCCCTGCAGACCACTTCTGGATTTTAAAAGGGAACAGAGATAAGGAAACATTTCAGTTTTCCATGTTTTCCTCCAAGAAGAGGATAAAACTTGGGCATAAATTACCCTAGAGCCCCACTACTGCCTCAGCCTCTGTCCTTACCACGGCTGCTTTTTTAGCTGGAGGGTCCTTGGTATCCCCACCGGTGGCAGTCATCGGCTTCACAGCCGCCACGGCAGAGGGGTGACTCTCGGCTGCCTTACGCTTCAGGGCCTTCTTTGTGGGGAAGGTGGTTTTCCCATCCGAAGGCTTCAGGCACGCCTCAGATTTGGCTAGAAAAAAAAGAAAGAGAGAACCGATAAAGTCTTGCTCTGGCTCGGGAAAAACAATCAAACAGTTCTCTTAACAGGCCCATAACCCTTCCAGTGAAATCCATCTGGCCGGCACAATCCCACTGCCATTTCCCAGATTCTCAGCAGTATTTTCCACGCAGTAAACTCTGTTTACCAACACGCCATAAAAAGGAGCAACCAAGGTACAAAAAAGGAGGCAGAGTTACGTGAGAATTGTCACCTTCTGCCCTTCTTTCAAAACACAACCTAAAGCGGTTCTTTTACATACAGTCCACACGTACTTTTAGCTTTCTTTTCCAAAAGTTGAGCTGCTTGTTTCCCTGGCGATACAGCAGCATCCTTTCCCAAGCTTTCAACTCCATCGCCTCGGGATTTCACCGATATCTTCTTCGCAAGTTGAGAAGCTGACCCTGAAACCACGTTGGATTTAGGACTCCCTGATGTTGGAGTTTTACCCTTGAGTGCTTTTTCAAAAGAAGATGGCACGGCAGCTGCTTCCTTCTGAAGCTTCCCTTCTTGGCGTTCCGTTAGTTGCAGCTTCTCCCTCATTATCTCTTCAAGGCTCTTCACTTGAACTTCAGAATTAGTTGCACTCTGCCCAGAGGGCTAGAAAGAAGAAGAAGGACTAAGAGGAGAAAAATCTACAGAGATTTCATTAAGCAAGTCTGAGTGGAGTTCCTCCAGAACGGTTCCATGTGGAACACAGCACATTAACACCATTCGGATCTGACATTTTCTCCGTAACATCAATGCTTTGCTATGGAAATACCGTTTCGAAAGCCCCCAATTCCCAACACAGCAAGCTTCTTTAACAGAGCAGAAGACTCCAGCTGTAATCTCTTACATTCTTTTTAAGTCCTACAGGCTCCCCAATACAGCATTCACTGTCAGACTGATTTCCTCTAACAGAAAAGAGCTTCTGCATTGAAATATTTATCTCACGATTTTAAGATATCCTTCAAGTTGGACACATAAAGTCACCAAAATCAAAAAAAAATCCCACCATATTAATCTCACCAATTTTTATCTAGTGCTAATAGGGTTTCTCATTCACTATCAGGTATAATAAGATTAATTCAAAGCTGGAGGATTACAAAGTTGACTGGAAGTGCTATTGAAAGTGACAGGACTTAGAGCTTCACTGCAGCATTTCCCAAACGCGGAAACACAGGAACCCACTTGAATTGGGAGTGTGTAGCAAGTTAGAAGCAAAACGTTAACAAAATTTATCAAAACCTGTATGAACAGACGTAAAGGACCCACCTCTGCAGCTGCAACGGCAGCTTTGGGAGAAGGCTTGCTCAATTCCACTATCTTCTTTTCTTCTCTTCCAGGTGCTTTAAAACAAGGAGAGAGGGGAAATCATTTTGACAGCAGCAGAAACAGGGAGCTGGTTACCTCTGTTTCCCTGCTGTGTTTGTTTCCTTGTGTCTAATAACAGGACAGGTAAGCAATCCATGCAGCATTTTGAGTTCTCTTTCCGTCAGTCACAATTATCTCTTTCTAAGTTATAACATCTTAACTACGAGATCTTTAATGCTCTGTCATTTTTGACAAAAAATGGTCCTCATGTTGATACCTACTTGGCAAGCACACATACATCACTAAGGTAGACAAGACATCTGCCAAAGAAGAAGGTAAACCTGGATTCAGCACAGGGAAGATCCCGTATCACAAACAGATGGCACAAAAACCAGAAGAGAAATTAGTCTACAAGGCTCCTCAATAAATGATTTTTCCAGTGGGAAATACAGAAAACTATCAAGCAATTAACAGAAGATAATTTCATTGCATATTCTGTAACTCTCTGACTTCATAGCCTTGAACTCTTTTATCTTCTAGTACAAACAGAAGGAAAAAGCAAAGTGAATCCCGAGCAAACTGAATTAGCTTGGCAGGGGAAACAGTTCACCAGGGCAGGGACCAAATCGTCTGATTACCTGTGAGCTTTGTGATCCGTAACAATCTCCTCCCTGCCGGGGCAGGTTCAGGTTGTGCTGGTGGAGCTGGCAGCTGTTCTCCACTCTGCTGCATCCGCAGAGCTTTCTCCTGCTTGATTTCTGCCAAGGTTTTAACACGCACTTCTCCTGCTGCCTTGGCTTTACCTGCCGGCTCCGCCAGCTGCACTTTGCTGGGCACGGATGGAGCAAGCATGGTCTGCTTCTTGGGGTCAGTCTCATTTTTTGTCTTAGTCGGAAGTTCTTGCCACTTTGGCTTCTCTTCTTCCAATTGCTTGTGGTTTTTTCCAGCAAAGGCTCCTGAGAAAGTTCTGATGCGAACTGGAGGGGAAGGTCTTGCTCCCAAGCCGGGATCTTCCGTTCTACAATGCACTTCAGCCTGGGGTTTAGCCTGAGGTTCTCCTCGTCTCCGATTAGCTCTCTCAAGACGGATTTCCTCCAGCGTTTTCACATGGATCTCTCCTGCTGCCTTAGCAGCCTTCTCTGTCACTGTCAAAAAGAAAAGCATCAACGGGTAAGGAGAGTAGCTCTATTCTACTTGTGTGTAAGCACGGTGCAGCTTCGGAGCAGGAGCATAAAGCCGTGATGAAAAAGTGGGAAACATCCATACCCCTAGAGCCAGATCTCTGACAGAGGCCAGCAGGACAGCTTCAACACTTGAGCAAGAGGAATCAAGCAGGGGTTTGGGTTTTTTAAATTAACTTTTAGGACTGCATGGAAGCTCACGGAAAGAAAAAAGGGGAAGGCATATTTAATACCCAGTTCTTACCTGCGTTTGCACCAGTCTGTCCAGAGGACAATCCTAGCCTCTCCTTCAGAGACTTGGGGACTTGAACTGCAGGACAGAACAAAAAAGAGACTGCATAAACCTCAACTTTGCGTTCACATTTCAAAACGAGACAGGAGAGCGCTGGGATTCAAAGTTCCCTTGAGACCTCAACCAACACGCAAAAAGAATCGTCGGAAGGATGGTCAAACAGAAAACCTGTGCAGCAAATGCAGATGCCTGTTTTAATACCCGTACCTCTCTTTGGTGCTTTGTCAGCAGGCTCCAGAATCTCTATCTTCTTCCCCAGCCTCTCAGCAAGGTTGCGCTTTAGCGGAACAACGTTTGCACCAGCTTTGGAAAGAGAAAAAGCAATAAATACTTTACGAATGTTTACCTGGAAGAGGATTTCTGAACAGAGACAAACTTCAATTCTTTCAGGTATATTTTCTTTTATTTGCCTTTCGGTTGCTAACAAAATTTGCCGTTTCTACAGTCAATACAGATCTCTGCCAAAAATATTTTCCTCCCACGTACGGTAAACCTCCCCTTAAATATAGTCATGTTTAGATGAGGGCACACTCAAACAACAGCTCACGAAAAGCTCTCACCTGTGGAGGCTTTCCGTTTTCCCAGTCTCTCAGCAAGATTCAGTCGAACTACAGGCTCCTCCCCTAAATCAAACAAATAATCTCTTTAGTGCACAGAAACCAGTAAAAGCATCATCCTCCAAACCCATATCCCAAAAAGAGAAATAGTTCTGCGTGGGTTTTGCCTGAAAAAGGAATTTGTGCAGATCTAAAACCACCAGTTACACACCGCCTCAGATCACACTGCTGTCTACAGCTGCTCCTGCCAGCCTCTTCAATGCGTCACAAATGAGCTACTTGTATAATACAAGCAGAATTCTACTTGTGTAATATGACTCAACAGGTCTTCCCTTGCATTAGCCCCCTCTTTTCCAGTTATCACCTTACTTACAAACTGACACTTGTTTGGACATCAGTGTCTCTCTCTGCACTTAACCCAAACACTAATTCTGCCACAAGCTGCCAACACACCAGCTTGTTCACAAATCTCACCCAACTTCAGGAACCAGAAAGTCAAATTAAGCACGTTGGAGAGTCTGTAGGATACTGATAATGTACGATTAGCTGTGGCTTAATGTCAAGCTGATAAAAAACATTCTTGATCTTTTCCTGCAATACAACAAACTGAGCTCCTACAAACGCCAATTTTTTTCCAATACAGTCAGCGCCTTTAAGAACCAAAGTATGGTTTTAATTAGAAAAGGCAGCACCAGCAAACTAACATGTTTGAATTAGCTTAATTATTACTTAACTTTCGGAAGCCATGAAATGGAAACAACAGTGTTCACTATTACCTTGCTTTGAAGAAAGAGTCACAGTCCTCACTACTGTCCGGACGTTCTCCTTTTCTGGCACAGGAACAGTCCGAGATTGGAGCTGATGAACAGAAACTCCTGAAGGACCTTCTGAGCAGAGCAAGTAAAAGGTAAGTATGTTTAGGAAAAAAGCAAAACAAACAAAAACCTGAACAAAACAGAAGAACTATCCTAATGACCAAAACTGTCAAATATTCAATGACCAAACATACAAATACGAATAAGAGATGAGCAATTTCCCTCTGATTTGCCCTTGCAACCCACTCTAGGACACCAGGTGTCTGAATTTAAGAAAACAGGTACTAAGCTGAAACAGCTCAAGGCCCCCAGCTACACACAGAAGTTCGGCTTTCAGGCAGCTCTCAGCTGCAATCATCCCCCAGTTTGAACCTAACAGCGCAAAAGAAATGTACTTTTCTTTGCAAATAATGGTATTCACCAATGCACAGCCAGCTATCCAGGCAATAATATCAGAAGGATTAAAAAAACAAATAAAAAGGAAAGATGAAGGTGAAAAGAAGGCAGAAGGACAAGAAAGTAGGGGAAATTAACTCACCACCTTGTTTTTTTGTTTTTTCCTTTAGTTTCTTCAATTTGATTTCTTCAAGTGTTTTTATTCCGAAATTTAAATTGTCACCTGCAAACACAAAACGGTTCATTAAACTGAGGCTACAAGGCACGTGACAGATCCTCACACTTCTTACAGCTCAGAATCCTTCCAAAGTGTTTAAAATCAACCCTGTCAACAGGAACAAGCTCATGGAAATAACTGAATCTGTCCAGCTACTGTATGTCCCACCACAGTTTTAGAACACATTGCTTTTGAGTTACTTGTCCAGTTCTCCTCCCAGTCCACCCTACTACAGCTCTCACAATACCTTGCTTTGCATTAGCATTGCATTTCCTAGTGGAAATTATCCGCAATCCATTACGGGGCTCTGTTGCCGGTTGCTGGACAGGTGTTTTAGCTTCATCTCCTTCTTCAGAAAGCAGGTCTGAAAAGGCAAAAATAGACCTATTCAGTTTTGGAGTAGGGATCAGACAGGATTTTTCATGTTTATGTAGCTCCCACAATGACGTTTAGGTCCACAGTTCATACTCGGCTTGTTTTCTTAACTATAGACATAAAAAATTGCTTCTAGAAGGATTTTTTTAAACGGCTATACTGACGTGACAAACTCATATAACTAAGAGTTATAGTGGAAAAAAACCCCACAAAACAATCTAGACTCTTGTCTGCGGCTTTAACCACCACACAGCTCAGGTATTCTGTGATTTATACATTCACTTACAGTAGAAATGCCTTTGATAAGTAAAAAAAATGCTCACCATCATCATCCTCATCATCATCTGCAGCATTGATTACAACTGGAGGATGCGTAGGACTCGGGACATTTTCAGAGTTTTCCACTTTCATCACTCCCCTCAGCTGTGGAGAGGGATTGGACTGGACACAAAGTTTGTTTTGCTGCAGCAACATCTGAGCCATTTTCCCATCGTCTTCTGCAGACTCAGGTGGACTTGGAAGCGTAGCTAGAGGAAAACGGGAACATCTGTAATCTCATCATTTAAATCTTGGACCCCAATACTGCATTCATTGCACAGAGACAGCAGATCAACCCACCTGGCTACCGAATTTAGAGGTTCCTATTCTCCACCCATGGCTCCACTATGAACAATATCTTAACTTTCGCACACAAACCTCACCACCCTACCACCCAGAACGGACTAAAAGGGGAAAGCAAAGTGAAAGGCAAAGATCACACAAAGCACAGAGAAGCTGAGCATGAAAGTAGTTAACTAAGAGAATTGCACTTCTTTCAGCTGAGAACCTGGGACTGCAGATTTCTCCCGCGTTCACAAATGGACAATTGCTTGGTGTCTTCTCCAGTCCAGTACTCACTCAGAAGTTGTGTTCAAAACCAGTCATTTTAATACTTAAAAGAAAAAAGGACCTGAGAAACTCACTCTTGCTTGGCGGTAAGAAGAGTCCATCAACGTAACGTCCTTTCGTGTGGTGAAAAGCGCAGTTGGATTTTTGACAACCTACTGGCTGATTCTCCCAATAGCAAGGAATCTCACTGCGTTTTTTCTGCAGACAGAAATAAAAGCTTTCACCTTAGATTTGCTAAAATTTCTTGCTGAGATATACCTGAGAAATTGATTTTTCTTCCCCAACTTCCTCCCAATCCCCACCGGCATCATTCTAAAGCAAAGAAATTTATCGCGTAAGAACACATTCAGTTCTCCTCCAGCACGAAAAAACGCTTTTGGTGATTTTAGTAAGAGAATACACCTTTAAGCAAACACTCACATCGATTTCCATGTGTCTGAATCTGCAGATATTCCTGAAACAGCGACCCTCCTGCCAGAGCGTGCAGACGGTTTCATTTCCCAGAGCAGCTTCGCAGTGCCGGAAGGGACAGCTGTCTCCCTGCAACCAAAAGGAAGGCGACAAAAAGGAAAATGCATCAGTACAGCCTAAACTGTCCATGTTGTCTGGAAGCAGAATTTAACTGCTTATTAAGCAAACAGCAATCCGTATGTCTCCTCCCACTCTTTGCTCTCCCCTCTTGAAGCTAAAAAGGAAAAAGCAAACCCCAAAGCAAAAGAAACCCAAACACACCTTGTTACAAGTGGAATAGAAATAGAAGTAGCAGTCATCTCCTTTTTTAGACATAACGGACAAGTTCTGAGAAGCAGCTCAGGTTCACAGGGTTTGCTCAACAAGGTCTTCCTCCAGTCTTGGCAAGAGCTGCCTTCACTCTTGGAATGAAAGTCTTCTATTGGCTTGATCAGTGAAATCTTCTTTTGAAAAGTAACCCTAAGGAAAGATATTGAGAAGTGGGAAGTAATGAAGTAACCAGCATTTTTACAGCTGCTTTCCACTAATCAAATCAGTCTTGAAATCAGCTGGTCACAAAGACCATCACAATACGGAGCCAAACTTCTGTCAAACTGCATGGATTTTGTCAGAAATGTTCTCTTCCCTGTCCTTAGTAATAGTCACGTGCCTTAGAACCCAGAAAAAACTCCTGTGTGTGGCTGTAAGCTTGGCAAGAGAGCCACTGTGTAAAATATTGGTCAGTCACTGACTAACTGCGGGTACTAATCATTTCTATAAAATACAACTGACACATTAAACACCATTTTCCAATCACCACGAGTCTTCAGGGGCACATACCTGGACAACTTCAGCAAAGGTATCGATCTTCAAAGACTTCCAGTTAACTTCTCCTGTAGGCCGAACCAACACTGAATCCGTGAATTAATAATAAAGGGGTAGAAAGAATTTTCCTCCTCACATTGCCAAGGGAACCTCTCATCCACAATTCAAACATAGGATGTGCTTTTAAACATAACTAATGGAGGAAGCAAGTCCATTTGAATACTGTCAGACTGGAGACAGCCAGGGCTAGTCAGCTCTTCAAAAAAATGAGAACAAAAAAAAAAAGAAGAACGAAAAAACCCAGTGCATTTAAAGATGAACTTGGGATTCAAAGTGGCTGCAAAAATGAGGATCCATCTTCCACAGCCGGGCAATTTTTACTTTTTTTTTTTTTTTTTTTTTTTTTAATTTAGAATTCAGTAAGCTGCAATTTCTGGTCTTCAAGATTTCTTCACCTATTAAGAAAACACAAAAACCTTCCCCCATCTTTATTACCTTTACAGCAAAAAACCACACTTGTGTGTATAAACACACAAATATGCACATACAGACACACATGTGTTTATACACACACAGAGAGCAATAACAAAGTCAGCAAGAGCGACAGGAAAAATGAGAATTTTTGGCCATTTGCCACGTAAGACTGCATTTTAAAAAAAATAAATAAATCTCTCTGGCAAAAGTGAAAACTCTACGTCATATTCTGAAGGACAGGCCTTCAAGGCTGATGTTTTGTAACACGAGTGGTTCGGGGGCCAGCACACAAACCTGCACATGCACACGGTGGGAACAGACCCATCCTCCCAGGCTTGCACAGGGTCTGTCCTACGAGAACAACTCTGAGCCCCGATCAGACCCGTCGAGTTGCAATCGGTGACCAGCACCTCAAGGACACGGCAAGCTCTGAGAGGCAGGGAAATGCTGCTCACTTGGCAAGTGCCGTGGCTGCACGATACCACAGAATTTGGCATTAATTCCGTTTGAAATTTGTTTTCTTTTTACATCGGGAGCGAACGCCCCACGTTTGCCATCACACGCTGTTCCCTTATTCATACACCCATCATGATGTGCTGCTGCAAGATTTCAAGGTTTGAAAAGATGGCTTAGGTCCAATTCAACAGCCGACGAGTTTTTGGGGCCATCAGAGCTGAAACTGATCTTATTTAGCCACAGGATTTTTTTCCTTTTTTTTTTTTTTCATGTGAAGTCAGATATTTTCTTACTTTTTAAAGATACTAAATGCCATAAAACCTGCAACCAGACCAGATAAAAGTTGAAATTGAAGTGATTCTGACCCCTTTCCTTACAATGATGCACATTTCCGTGCCAAGTATTTCTGACTCTTTTGGACAAAACCGAATTAAACAGTCCCTACAAATTAATAATAAAAGGTTGGAACCTTTTACTCACACCAACACTAGTGAATTTTCCAGGATATTTTTTTTGGCAGGGAATTTTCCCAAATCTAAAATAAAGAAAAGAAAAGTTGGGTTTTCGTATTAGTTATTGGTTTTGATTGCTTGACAAAGGGAATAAAAACAGAAGTTAAGTGCAGGGCTTTCTTGCCTTCTCCAGTATCAGTGGGGCTATTCTTCACTTTCGACCCTTCACACCTTCAAAACCCGACTTCGTGTCATACAGATTCCTCTAAAGAAAAATAAATCACTGGTGCTCCTTCAAGTCAAGTTTGACAAGAACCGTTTTTCCAACCGTGTTACTAAGACCACCGATGGCTAAATTAAATCTCCAGCACGATTTCTTCGATTTGCACAAGCCAGCGCCGAAACAGACGGCAATTAAGGACCTCGGCTTTGCTGAGCAGAGGCATTCAAATACAAATCAGAAGGAATTCAGGGTCTAGAAGGGCGGCATTTCTTTTCCCGAGGAAGTGAAACAGCCCTATATAATGCAACATTACTATAGCCACCACCTTGGGAGGAAAAAATTCAGGTTTAGCTCTTCTGAATGCCCAAGCAGCTCAGCATTTTGCTTGTTGCCTTCCATATTCCTAAGCAGACTTCAAGAGCTGTTTAGAATTTGAATGGATCTCGTTTAAGGAATGGGAAAAAAAAGGAAAAGTTTAAACAAACAAATAAGAAAAATAAGAAAAAAAAAACCACCTAAAGTTCTCTCCACAAAGGTCCTTTCATTTTAAAAAAAGTTTAACTCAAAAACGTTTTGTTTTTTTTTTAAATTGGTATCAGTTAACATGGCAATCCGAGTGCTGAACAGAAATGAACTGAACTAACCCCTGGAAGCCGGAATAAAAATGAGTAACTCTGGTGCACTCCGCAGGTCTCTAATGGAAGTTGATGAGAATTTTAATCACTTTTTTTTCTCCTAAACTCTGGTAAAGTTTTTGTGAAAATAAAAATCAAATAATTACAGATGCAGTACCTAAGGGTCAGGAAAGACATGCCAACGAGTGCCCTAAGCGTGAGCTTTGCTAAGGGAAGGAGAACAGCACAATAAAGCCTGTCTGGTTTGTTTTACAGGCTTGTCTTTCTCGGTACTGAAGAAACAGTCCTGCTCCCTGCTCTAACCCTGCAGCTTGCTGACCTGCCTTTGTCCTGTACTGAAGAACAAGAAAGGAACAAATCTTTTTTTTTGCACAAGAGAAGTATTATTGCTCCTACCTGTGGGTACTCTGTGGTTAGAAAGCATAAAAGATTTCTCCGGGATAATTCCTCTGGCTGCTCGGCTTTATGCCTTTAATTTTTTAAGACCTAGAACTCCGCGTTACGACGCGTAGGTGAACGACACCTCATCGCTCCGAACAACCTCTCACTTTGCACGAGAGCCTAAAGCCGAGTTGTCCAACGGTGAAGCAGACTGGTCGCAATTTCTACTCTAGATTTGTTTCAGTGAATTCAGCTGTTGAGCACTGCCTGAACACGGACAGGGGCATGTGCTGAGGCTGGGGGTTACAGTGCTCTGTACAGAGCGACGACTGCAAGGCTGCCAGCCACGAAGGCAAGGGGGAAAGCAGATGATGGTCTCAGCTTCCTTGGCCACCGAGTCACGGTCACCTTTCACTGTCATCGCCGAGAGCTCCCCCAGCTGTGAGGCACGGCTGCCCCTTGCTGGCTGAAGCAACTCTGTTTGAAGACGTGCCGCTTCAGGGACGTGAATTAGGACGTTCTTCCTTAAGATGAGAGGCAAATCAACCTGTTCCTGAAAGGGCCGAGGGGCCTGGTGTTTCTGGAACGGTCAAAGAATAACCCCAAACTGAAGCACTCATCAGCTCAGACACTGCTGCTCTGGACATCTGGGTCACAGCAAGAGGCAGGAGAAGGAATTCTTCAGAGCGACCTTTACAGCAGGGATGGAGTAAAGTGGGCAAGACAAAGTGCTCAGACCTGAGCGCACTGCTCCACTGACAATCACTTTCAAGCCTAAGATATTTCACCCATCTCCCAGACCAAGAGTGACAGTGACACCTTTGATCTGAAAGTCTTTCCATGTGCTCTGCGAAGCCAGAAGGAGGTGACGATGAGAACTGCAGTTCCTCACTGGCCTCTACCTGCAGGTCAAGAATCTTGCACCCATCAGACACCCAGGGGGACTGGAACAAGCCTGAGAACAGCCCCGTTCTCCCACCCAGGAGGACGCTGCTCCACCTTCTGCTGCTTTAAATCTGTTTAACACACAAAAGGTAGAGAGAGGTTCCCTGAGCAGCTGTTTCCTGCTTCAAGCGACCCTGTGGAAGATGGTTTGAATGCTGGAGTTGCTAAAAAATGTGACGGGGCCGTAGAAGAATGAGCAAGCAAATCTCTGGCTAACCTGTTCTCAGTGCTCCTGGGCTCAAAGTCCTGAAGGATGAATTTAAAAATCCAAGTAAAACACGGCAGCTGGCACCTAGCACTGCAGGTACTGCTTTGGCAGCACTGCCGGAAGGCGAAAAGCCAGGGATGAGGGGATTAAGGGAAAGCCACACGTCATTTAGGTAACTCGGTTCTTGTAGGACAATTTCTACTGCAGAAATTTTAGCGAGAGGGACCTGCCTGTTTTCTAAAAGGGGACTTCTGCTGGTGCAGCGCATCAAAAGACGTCCAGGGGACCGTCACTGTCAAGTAGTCCGTGCTTGGTTCAGAGTCCGTGTATCTACAGTTAAATGCGTATTTTTGGGTTGTGCTCTCTCCAAAGTCACGGAAAATGTTTCTTCTACTAAGACGTACTGTCACGTCACAGGTGGAAACGGACCATCTAGTGTCACAATCCGTATCAATTTCTAACAAGTTGGCTTTGGAAAAAAGTGTCTTCACTAATCACTTTTAGAATAGCTCTTGACTTAAGCGCATTCTCACAGCTGAGTTCCTTCCCAGTGGTAACAACTGAGAGTTGCAGGCCGCTCTCTCTCCTCTTCTAGCTGAAAAACAGGCTCACGGGCTCTGCCACACCAACGTGAGAGCTGGGAGCGTAACTGGGAGCGTAACGGCCGCTGCCAAAACCGCCCTGTGGGGAGCTGGCTGTGACCCCTGACTGTTAGCCATGGCCCAAGGGACACAGTGCTCTGCTCCGAGACATCGCCAAGCGTCCCCACATGAGTACCTGGCTTACTATGGCTCATTTTTGTGTTTTGGTTTGTTTTTTCTGGATATGGCACACCAGGTGAGCCACAGGCCCGAAGTTCCACACCATGAAAGTCTCTGCTCTTCTCCCACACAACTCTGCGTGCCCTAACACAGTGGATTCAGTCAGGAAGCTCTCTCCACCTTGCTCAGTGGCCAGGAGGCACGATTGCTGCACACACAGGTGTAGCAGTACCCAAAAAAGCAGGTCCCAAAAAGCCTTAACAAATATTTAGATAGCACCCATTTTTAACGTAGTGGCTTTCCTTTAATGCGTAACCCCTTATCTCCTACATTTTTAGTGGGTGGCTCTCCTCTGTCACTCTCTCTGACCACCCGCTTTTCCTCCTTAGTGTCCAAATGGGACTCCGAAAGCTGCTACATTTACTCTCGGGTGAGACAGGAACACTTAAAGAAAAGGAACTCAAATTCTTTTTTCTATTTCTGAAATCAATGCCTGGGCCTGGAAGCCATTTACTACGATGATTCATCTCCTTCGCTTAAATGTTTTATTAAATCACAAAAAGAGCCAATTTCCCCTGGAAGCAGCCATTTGGAAGGGGGCCATTTTACACGAGAAGTGCCAGCATGAGGAAGTTTTCTCTAGACTAGCTTTCCTCCTGAAACATGCAGCCGTCCAGAAATAAATTCAGCCTATCTGTTCAGTTTAACGTGCGTCAAATTCAACCCCGCGCCACGGTGGTGGCTCCGATATAATTTCAAAATCGCCTATCCCCAGGAGATGTCCCTTTTTACAACCAGATTTGAAAGTATGGCCCAGAGCTCAACCTCTGAGCGCAGCGTGAGCCCCAAAGCACAAGTTCTGGGAACAATCCGTAGGCTCCACGCACTGATCCCCGGAATAGTAAAAATCATTTCTTGTCGTTTCATTACAAAGCGTAAGAAAACACAGACCTCTCAGGTCCAATTCTCAGGCAACGAAAACAAACGTCACCCAACCGGGTTGTTTCCAACAACCTGAAGGGAGAAATTAAGCTGACAACCGGGTGCATCCAGAGTCCGTCAGAGCCTGAGAGGCAGCTCCTCTGCGGGACGGAGGAGCAATTTGTCAGGATGACTCTACACTACAGCACGGCCCTTATGCGCATTGCTACAAAAGGAAGACACAAGGTTTTGAACAAAACTAACGTCCGCTCACAAGGCACCTGCACCGGGATCTTCAGTTCGCCCAACCGACCCTCTCCAGAGCCTGCTCAGCGACTGCCCGTTCCCCAGGATTCCACTGGGACGCGCCCGGTTCCCCGGGTGACGCTAACGGCTG
>NW_009698704.1:0-36940 GCF_000703405.1 Apaloderma vittatum | reverse complement strand
GACCCCCTTTCTCGGACCGGGGGTCGACCGGTGGCTTGCAGGGCTGCGAGGCACTGAGCACCACCCTCGCGTCTCCGAACCGCATGGATGTAGCGAGTGCCAAAGAGGTTTCTCCGAGCGACGGGCAGGATCTGGGACCTGAAGACGAGAAGTCCGAGGAGTCCCAGGAAAGAGCGGAGAGTCCCAAAGAGTTTCTAGATTTGGACAACCACAACGCAGCCACGAAGAGACAAAGCTCAGTGGCGGCAGGGGAGGTGCTTCTCGGGCGCCTTTTTTTGCACCTGGGTTCGGGAATGGGATTCGGCCCGTCGGCTTTCCCTCCCCATGGGGTGATGCTACAGACTGGCTCTCCTTATGCATCCCGGCATCCCGCCAGTCATTTCCAGCCCAGGACGTACGGATCGCCCATGAATGCTCATCTGTCTCATCATCCAGCCTCTGGCCAGGCTAACGGCCTCTCTCAGGAGGGACCCCTGTACCATTGCCGAGAGGAGAATGTGGGTCACTTTCAGGCCTTGCTGATGGAGCAGAGAGGCAGTGGAGGTGGCATGGGGGGGCCACCCCAGGACTTGTATAGACCCTCAGGGTAAGATCATGTTTTCTGCAAGAAGGCAGGGTGGGATGGGAGGTGGTGATAAATGTTGGATATTGAAAGGATGTGGCTTGAAGTCAGAGGAGATGGCCAGCAAAGTTGAAAGTCTTATCAGGTGACTCTTGGACCCTTGTAGTAAGAGGTCTCTTAACCTAGAGAGAAGGTCTTGTTGCAGCTCCTTAAAACAAGTAGCTATCACTATCACGGGGACCTGTTAGCCTGTCCCAGCCATCCCTACACCAGTGCTTTGTTTTATATTTTTCTCTTTTTTTCTTTCCTTTTTTTTCCCCATTTTTTGTTAACGTGTCATCCAGGGTTGTGCATCTCTTAATCAAATAGATTCTTGCCGTTTTCATTGCAACTATTGTATTGCATCTTTCTCCAAGTGGGGCACAGTAGTTAACTCAAGTGGAAGTTAGCCTGTTGTTATGAACTCCCTTAATGTTGCCCGCCTTTTCCCCTCCTCTCACTTTGCCCTTCTTCTCTGTCTCAAATTTCCCTCACAGAAAATTACTTTTCACTGAGACTGTGCGTATCACATTGTCTTCCAGAGTGGAAAATTCTGCTACTCCAAAAATTTCCTGTTCATATTATATAAATGTGCTTCGACTGTTACTGTTCTGTTGTAGTCCCAGCATGACAGTCCTTCTGGTATTCAGGGAGCTATTGGGAGAGTGGCATAGATTGAAGATTCTGTTTTTGGGGGAAGCCAGAAAGAATACACAAGATGCATGCTTGTATGTGAATGTTGTGTGTATGCAATCAATGAAGTAGATGGGATTTGCTCTTGATGTTCATGCTAAAACTCTCTTCATTCAACCTGGCTCCAGAATGCAAATGCATCAGGCTCAAGTTCCCTTTCCGAAGATGCCTACAGCAACCATGTCCCGGGAAGATATGACTCCACAAAAACCATCAGCATTGCCTCTGGATCAAGTAAGGACTTCTACAGACAGCAGAGTTGAAATGCGAGCCTTTCTCTTCCCACTGGTTAAAGGTCCCACTGGTAAAGTGTCTGATGAGAGTGGGGAAGCACTGTAGGGATCTGGGAAGTGAACTGCTGCTGTGCAGAGGAGTTGGGGATGTCTCTACAGTCTCAGCTGACTGTAAAATGTAGCGTAGGCAGACCGATAGTCCCAGCTTTGAACTGGTTGCATGGAATCATGAGGTTATTCCTTTATAAAACTGCCAGTTAAAGGCTCCAACTCTTGTTCTTGCTCTTCCAGAGCTAGTCCGAGGAAGGATGGACCTCGCAAAGAAGAAAGCCACAAGTGATTTGGACAAGGGGGAGGAGGGGCAGGCCTTCCTCCCACTCTCCCCTCGCCCGAGCAGCATGTAGCTTCCTGGGTCTGTGGAACACGGTGCCGCAATGGCTTTTGTGTTGGAAACCTGGAGTGGTGCTGGGCCCCACCCAGCCAAGCAGCTGGCTCGCCACCGCAGGGAGAGCATCGCAAACTCATGGCTTTCCGTGACTGGAGACTGCGTCTTGTTCAGGGTTTGAGGGATTTTTCGGGTGGGGAGGGCGGGGGTGGGGGCAGAAACTTTCATTGACTGCTAAACTCAGGTATATTTTTCAGGGTGGAAGAGGATGATGATAAAATTTTACTTGTAGTATTAACGTGTGTGTTCTGGAGCTGGATCCAGTTTACAGAATTTAACCTGTTGCCTTTTTAAATAAATTTCTGTTGTTGGTGAATGTATTGTACATAATGGGGGAGGGGGTGGGCCCAGCTTGTAGTGGGCTTAGCACTGGAGGAATCCTTAACTGTTTACAATCATATCACACTGAAATCTTTCAGGATAGGGTGAGGGTTTGGGGGGGAGTGGAGAGAGGTGAGGGAATGTGTGACTTGCTGTCATCCTTCTTGTCCTCTGCAACCAAGACACAACCCAACAGTTGGTTGACTTAATAGCAAGAATTGCTCAGGAGAATGACATGTCCGTCCTCCTCTTCCTCTCATCTTCTTTCTCCTTCCCCTCTTACCCCCACCTCTGCCCCTCTGGATCCAGGGCCTGAGTGCACTTCCAGCTCCTGTCATCAGGGGGGAACAAGGAAACCAGGACCAGGAATTGAAACCAGGACAGGACACTCATGGCATTGTCCCTTCTGCTAGTATAGTACCCTTCTCCCTGCTTTTCTGATAGAAGAAATGTGTGCTCTAGAAGATGGAAAATGGCATAACTCGACGTCTTAGACTTCTTTCAGTGAAACTGGTGGAGCAGCACCTAGCTGGTAGAACAAATCTGTACTGCAGCGCTGCTGAGGAGTGGAGCTGAGTCCCTGCTTTTCTTTCCCTGTCCCTTGGCTATACTCACTTTTTAGCAGCAGTGAAGCAGAAAGTACCCTGGGATTCCTGACCACTCTGTTACCCTGTGAAGGAAGAGCATGAGGCTGCTTTGGGGGAACAGTTTATTTGCTGCAGTGTGAGCTGTTTGTTGGCCTGTGAGTCGGATTTAGTGTTTGCAAGTCGCAGGTGAATCAGAAAGCACTGATTCGAAAACAAATTTTGAAGTGGCATGGCTCAGGGGCTGAGAGATGAGAAGGCAGCATGCTTGAGTTGATTTTTCTTGGGGGAGCTGGGCTAAAACAAGGTGAAGTCGCTACATGACGAGATTGGGCAGCATGATTTGCTGCGACCACAGCCCTAGCGCAGGCTACTGGTTGCCCTGGGGCACGGCGATGTGGTTAAAAGGAGGATGTGCCAATGTGTTGCACAGATCATGGTAGCAAAAGCAGAAGTAGCATCAGGAGTGAGGACAGGGCAGCATGCCCTTTAGTCTCTGGTACCAGCAAAGGGAGGGTGTTTTTCTCCAGGTTTATGGAGAATTTTTCTGGCCGCTTTGTTGTCTTGGATGGTGCCATCACCTCTATCTTTAGCTGGATTGCACTTGCATGCGCAGCTGCACTGCCTTTGTCCTGCTGTGTAGATCTACCTTGTGCTGGCAAAGCTGTTTGACCAAACGGCAGGTAGCATCTGACTGAGCCATTACTAAGCCTTTGGAAGCACAAAAAGCCAAAAAGATGAGAAATACTCTTTCTTGCAAAGGAATAAACAAGGACTGCCACACCAGTGCACTCTTACCAATGTGTCTCGCTGCACTGTTCCTAGAGTAGTTTTGCTTCTGATGAGCTTTGTAGGGCGAAAGCATTTTCCAAGCCTAAGAGGAGTTAAACTTCTTCACACTATGGCCACGAGTGTGTTTATAAATGCAGTTCTTACTGCTGCAGCTAGCCTGTGAACTATTAGCTGCTGTCTGCTTAGCCCAGTGAGTTGCCTGGGACAGCTGCCTCCTCTGCAAAGTGAGACATCAATATAATGTGAATTACTTACAATATCTATCTAAAGATGCCATTACATTACAAAAGGGAGACTTTTTTGAGTTGCTGGTTTGGGTTTTTTTCCCATTGGTGTTCATCTGTCAGTGAGCAATTGTCACTGGTGGATTGGTTTAAACTGGAATAGATGAGCCTTGAAGGTTGTCCATTGTCTGAGAAGTAGGTAACTTCTCTCCCCAGCCAAGACAATACGGATCATCTGAATTTGTCCCAGCTCAGATCTGGTCTGCTATTGGCTCATCAGCTGGTAGTGGGTTTTCAGAAGTGCCCCAGCTGCTCAGAAATGCAGGTCTGGATCCTTCTGTGAATGAAAGTACTGAAGCAGTAGTAGGTATTTATGAAAAACTGTGCAAGTGTAACTGTTCTTCAAGACAATAAACCTGGGACAAGTGAAAACACAGCTGTTTCTCCTTGTAAAGCAATTTTTAGTTCATTGTAGGTATAAAAAAAATTTGAAATAGCACGTTTAAAAATAGAGAAACTGCAAAATGTAACTTGTAGCAAAGTATTTGAAATTCTGGAAATGTAAATGTAGATTCTGCAAACAACTCCTCCTGTGCTTTAGCCTGTATCACAGATAGTTGCCCGAATATTTGAAGTGCCTTTCATTCAACTCATTGTGAACTTTGTGAAACAGGATGGGTTTAAAAGCTATATTAAAAAAAAGGCAAAAAAAAAAAAACCAAACAAACAAAAAACCCCAACCAAGCTCAAGGAGTCTTGGCCTTCAGCTGAAACTGGCAATGAAAACATGGTTCTAGTGGTCATGGTATCTGACTGAGTACCAAGCCCAGATCAAAACGGGAGAAATAAGAAAGGCAGGAATTTCTTGTGGTCTGCCTAGAGAGAGTAGTGGAATGCTGGACAGTGATAAATACCCTGAGGATCTTATCCTGGAGTGTGTGACATGAAGATATTATCCCTTACCTGACATAATGCAAATCCGTGGGAAAGACTTGACTTGCTGATGGTAGACAAAACATATTAGTGAAACCAGCTCTTCCTGAGAGGGTTTCTAGGTAAATGGCTTTTGATGTAGTCAGTAATTAAAGTAACTAACAAGCTGCTGTTCTGAGGACACATGGTTTATATTAGAAAAGTACTAATAGAGTGTAGAGGGAGCTATGGCTGGGCTACAGAGATAAGGGCTATCCTGGGGAGAGGGCACAGGAGAACCGCTTGTGGAATCTTGGCTTAAAATTTCCAGACTTTCAAATCCTTTGTTCATAAGTGTTTGGGGATTGGGTTTTTTGCTGGTTTTTTTCCCTTTTATGATGATATATAAGGATCCCCCCAAAACCAGAGCTCTATTTTGCTAGGTACAATCTGAGCAAATCACAGAAAATCAACACCTCTCAGAGGACACAGGGCAGGGGAACAGATTGCCAGGGTGGAACACCACTGGAAATGTATGGAGAGGAGCAGAAAATGTGAATTTTATAGCTCATGGTTTCCCTACCCACACTGCACAGGGCTGCTTTGTATATATTGTGAAAGAGATAGGTTTAAGAAAGGACTTGGAAGAGAGTAAAATGGCAGCTCTTTATATATAGAGTGGTGCTTTTTGCCATGAGTTGGCACACGGTGCAGGAGAAATGTAACTGCATTTTAAAATAACCTGGCTTTGAGTGCCATACTTGTGACGCTGTCTTAAATAATATTTTAAAACAATACAGAAAAATTCTAGACCCTGGTTGGAAGCCCTCTTTCTCATTCCCCAGCATTCTTGTAGTATAATATATTACCAGTTGGTCCTTTTTAAGAAAGCATCCTGAGCTAATGAATTTGTAAAGTTTCCTGTAGCTATTATTTTTCCCATATGGAGGATGTGTTTTGCTATAATTACAGATTTCATGTTAAATGAGACTACATAGTACATAGAACAAATATGATGCTGACCATGCTTAAGCATGCCAAAAATTTCCAATATTCTTAGAAGAGCTTTGTACAGTACTCTGAGTTTTCAGCCTCTGGCTCTCCCCACTACCTTCTCCTTTGCAAGTGGTGTGTGGTGTTCCCAAGCTCCCGAGATGTTCAGTTGCCATTATAAATGCCGCTGTATAAACTCCCTCTGGGACTCTGGAATCTTTGAGCATCTTAAGTAGTAGAATCTATGATTCTATGATCTTAAGTACTACAGGCCCTGGCAATTCAACTAAGTATTTTAAGAAGGCCAGTCACTGAGGCTTCACAATGAATTTTGGCTGTGTTGAGCAGAAGTTTGCAGTGTATAAATTCCATGGTCTGACCCACCAAACCACTCGGTAGCGATCCAAGGTACCAGCCTGCAATGAGGAGGACAAAAGAGGAAAGTAAATTTGAAACTTCAAGGCCCAACTGGTTTGATTTGTGACTTTAAAGTACATGTAGACACTTCTTGGAAGAGCTTCTGATTCTTTCTCATCTGCCAAATGCCTTTCCTATGCAGACTTTCTGAAGCAAATCTCCTGTGTATATTTTTGTAAGTGTGGTTTCTCGGGGTCTTGGAGAGCTATCAGCTTCTTGATGTCTTATCTGAAAGCGAGTCACAGAGGCTGTCTTTCATTCTGCTGACTGAGGCAGTTCTCCCGCAGCTTCTCACCCCAACACTTCTCCATTTAAAATGAAAATATAATTAGAAAAAAACTTCCTTTATTTCCTCTACTGATCTCTTGTCAGTCTTCTGACAGATCTCAGTGTTCAGCCAGCATTGTCGCTTTGTTCTCAGTAGCTTTGTTCTGCTTTCCTTTTCCTAGGAGATGGTGTTACCATATGCATTGTGGAATTTCAGAGAAGGTGCTGAACTGAGTGACAGGGAAGTGTCATCCCAAAGGGGGTGGCTTAGAGAAGATAGGCAGGGGAATTTGCGATGGTTGCTCCTGGTTCCCTTCACTGCAGCACGACCATGCAATTGGGTCTGTGCTTAATCAGAGCAACCCCTTAAATTTTTTTTTTTACTGCAGTGCATTGGTCTTGGAGGAGTTCACTCTTGCAGAATTCCTGTTTCGCTTTTTTAAGTCCAGCGCTGGTGGTTGAAGAGCAGGTGTGTGAGTGTCGTATCCTTTCTCTGATGCCGAGATTGAGGTAGCAGGCTATGAAAGTAGCGTTGCAGCTGCAGGCCATGTGACAAGCTTTAAGAGCGTGTGCTTATTGTAACTGAGAAAGCATCTCAAACGTTGACCTTCCAGCCTTTCCCCATCTGTACCTGTTTAACATACAGATGGGGGTAAAGCACATTTGGGCTTGGCAGGACTCCTGCCGCCCATGCGGAAGGAAAATGCTTTTAATCAGCCCATAATGAACTACGCATTCAGGTTTTCACTCTCTGCTGTCCACCTCCCTCTGAAAAAGAGCTGGTGAGGGACCCATTTCCAGCTGTCTCTGAATAGGAGCTCCTGGGATGACAAGAGCAATGCTCGGTCCATCCCTAGGGAAGGAAATTCAGAACAGGGTTTTATGTGTTTGAAACTGGACAGTGACATCTACGTGTACCTTCGAAACTCAGGTGTAGCAAGCTGGATGATGCCATACCCTTTTTGGTTACTGTCCTGCTTCAGCTCGTGTGCAGTATTAGAGAGACCCTGGAGCATTTTGTAATTTTAACATTGCTAGCCTTGCATTGACTGAGGGTTGGGGTTTGTGGGTTTGTTGGGTTTTTTTTTTCCTTAATCTGAAGCAGTGGCCTAGATTTCTTTTGGCAAAGGTCTTCCTCTTTTTGAAATGTGGAGGTCAAATTGGATAGTGCATCCAGGAGAGAGCAAAAGCTACATCCACCAGTGCAAGAGGGGCTGAAGGATTAGTTAGGGCTAAGGATTAATTGAGATTTTCACCAAATTTAGCAAGACCCTATGTCCTTTGCTCCTTCTGTTTGGAAACACGGCCAACTAGCAGAAGGGGCAGTAAGTGGAATGTCTTCTAAATAAAATCAGAACTGACTCTGTGTAGGCAAAATTACCTTGTTGTGGATGAAGTTAGACCAGATGGACTTTAGGAACTTCTTTGGCCTTCAAATCAGTAAGAGGCAGGCAGACACCTAATGCACCCAAAACACTGTGGAGAAGGTCAAAGGAGTGATGTCCTTTTCTAAAGCCAGCCAGGCAGCTACAGGAGCTCAGGCCTCTACTTCTAGTCTGGAAAGTCCTCTGATCCCGTTTTGTGTCATATGCCAACGCTCCCCCTCTCCTTGCTTCCTGGCTTTCAAGTTTCTTTCCCTCTACTCACTTTGCTGGAGTCAGTTACTGTCAAGTGCCGAGATGAAAGCTCACTGCCCACGTGAGTAGAAGGGCAGAAGGTTCAACTCGCCAGCTGTCTCCTCTGCACATTTCGTATAGAAAGCAGGTGGGGAGCACTCATTTACTCTCCTCATGACATGAAGGTGTCCTCAGTGGCTCGCTAGAGTGCTCTTGCATGTGCCCTCGGAGTTTGCCACCCTGGCACATTGATGACTGTTCCTTTGCCAGCACACAAGGATTGGCTCCTGGCCCTTATGCAGGATCCCCTGCAGGTGATCCTGTCGTGTCTACCTCCAATGGGGCTTAGCTTGCAAATATATACTGTGTACAACCATGAAAACTGTTATCTCTCGTCCTCGATCAATAAATGCCACTGCCTGATTTTTTTTCTGAGCAATAATAATGTGCAGCAGTGCAAATTTGAGCTTCCCCTGTTGTTTCAGGAGAAGACAGCTACAAAACACGTTGGGCGGGCTTCACAGTTTGAGTGGGAAGCAAGGTGCTTTCTGTGGCCCTGCATTTTATCTACACCACGTTCCTGCTGTCCCAGCTACTTACTGGTGTGTTGATTTAGGTAGCCAGGAGAGAGCTGGTTGTTGCTTCTGCGTTTGGGAAGGGAGAAAGCTGGTAAAGGGAGACCGTTGGTAAAGTTGAGCCTCATCCACGAAGCAGGGCACAGGGCAGAGGGGTGCCTGTTGCTGCCGCAGAGTGAGGAGTGAGTGCAGCGCTGATTTAATGCCTCTGGCGGAGGACAGTGACCTGTTGCTGCTTCACTTGGTATTGATGGGGGAGGCAGTGGGAGAGCCTATGCCACTACATCCATTTTTCTGATGTTGGGTGACCTTGGGTGTTATTTTGTGTTATTGTAAGTTTGTAAAGAATGTAATCTCTCTGTCGGGGGCACAAGGAGAAAACGGGGGCCTTTCTCTTTTGGGATGAGGCTGTTCTTATGTTGCTGTGTTTTTTGTTGTTGGATGGGGAGGGGGTTAGGGCCCGTGGGGGCAAAAGCCTGGCCCTCGTCAACAGCTTGCAACTGTCCCAGGGCAACGGGAGGGTGAGCTGATGCTGTGGCAGAGACCTCCCAAACCAAGCTGTGAAAAGGACTCCTGCCTGCATCCCTCAGTGAGGGCAATCTGACCTGCGTGAGGCTCTGCACTGGGGTGTTTTGCTGGGTGGTGGCACATAATGCTGGAGGGCTGGTCCTGCTCATCTTCAGCTCAATTACAAACTGAACTGGACAGCTGCCCATGCTGTTTAGAAAGGTTGGATTTAATAGCCTGAACTTCTCAATGCAAGAAGGAGTTCATGCTGGAGTTGCTGGCCCCAGCACTTCTGTCCCAGCAGGGACTCGGGTGCTGCACCTCTCCATCTCCTGCTGCCCAGAAGCCCCAGCTCTTGCCCCCATCTCCCTCCCCATCCTATAGAGCACGGTGTCAGGGATCCTCTTCTCTCTCCTGCTGCTGCAAAGTTGTGTGAACTTTCCTGGCCAATACTGGAAAGGGGAATGCTATTTATTTTTATATTGTGTATATTTTGTCTTGGTCTGCTGATTACCTTTGTTCCCCAAGAGCGACAGTTACCTCAATAGTTAGTTTAATACTGTGTGTTGGGTAATTTTTTTAAAGAACTTTTTTAAAAGCTTGATCCTTGGAGGTCTGTAGATTTTATTTCCATATGAATTGGTTATTTTGTATAAAGTACGTTCTTAAAATAGCAATCACCCTTGCTGTGTACGTGTGTTTTCTTCTATCCTGGATGGTCTCCCTCTTCCTTGTAAGGGGGGAGTGGATCGGGATGGGAGGGGAACACAGAGGCCTTTTTTTCGGAGAGACAAAGCCCTATATGCAGTCAGACACGGTTGTGCCACCTGAAATCCATTTACAAGAGAGCACCTGGAAAACTAATTGGGATTGTTTCCCCTTCCGAAACACAGCAGTCTGCCTGTGAACCACCCAGCTGTGGAAATGAGATGGTGTCACTGCTTTCCCCCGACCCGAATACCCGGTGGGCTGCAGGTTTTTCTGCAGCCCAGGTGTGCTGGAAAGCCTGCCTCCCACCCCAATACACTGAGCAGTCTTTGGGTGCCAGTAGTTTCCCCACACTCACCCAAAACCTCTGCTTTACAAAGGGTGCTTGCTCTTGAGTAAAGCCTATGGAGTGATGCAGTTGTGAAGGAAGAACTGATGTAGCCTTTGTGGTTCCCCTTTGTGCTGCTTTGATGCTGAGCAGCATAGGATATGATGGCCCTCAGGGGCTGTTAGAGCAACAGGAAGCCTTTCAAGCTCATGTGCAGTGGTCCAAATCCGTACTGGACCCCAAAGGTCTCTTGCCGTTTGCTGTCTATTAAGTCTCCCACATGAGATGGGGCGGTGGTTGCAGCCCTCCCAGCAGAGAGGTGTTTAAAAACAACGTAGCGCTTCCTCGCAGGGCTTTTGGCATCAAAACTGGGAACTGGATGTATCATTTAATGCAGAAAGGTGCCTGCTGTAGGTGCATGGAGGCAGCTTGCACTTAGCCCTTGCTCAGTTTTGCCGATTCAGCAGTTTTGCGTCAGGACAAAATCAAGGCAACTTTTCTTAAAAGTTCGTGCCAACAAAAGGGGGCACAGGGGATGGATGGCAGAGGGCTGGGGGCACGAAGGCTCCCAGGTGTGTGTTGCATGCTTCTTCCCTTTCCTGCCCAGCTCTAGCTGGTGAAGGCTCCCTCTCTCTCCTCCAGAGCTGACAACAGATGCACTTGCTCCCATCTCCTGCCAAAACAGCTTTACAGTGTAGCCTGCTTACACCACGGCCTGCAGGAGCCTCGCTGGGGCCAGGGCTGCTCCCAAGACCAGGGCACTCTCCTGGCTCTTGGCACCAAAGCTGCCTCTGCAAGGAGATGCTCGTGAAACAGTTGTCTGTGAGGCAGGACCCCACACTTGCTGGCCAGCCTGGGGGCCTCATCCTCTCGTCATAGCTCTTGCCCTCTCTGCACCCTAAGCAGTGAGTTTATCCCCTCAGGCTGCCAGCGTTTTACAAAGATGGTTAAATGAGCCCCAGGAAATGAATGGTTGAAAAGCTGACTGTAAATCCCCATTGAGTCCCTGCTACTGGGGCCGTTCAGGGACTCACTTCACCTTCTGTGGCTTGATCCAGGAGTAACTTACCCTGCCGCATACCTGCATATTTTAGGTGCAAAGAAGGCTGAGAGAGCACGTGTTGGCATCTTCACATCCGTGGGCGTTTGGAGAAGCCTGAGATGTGATCTGCTGCACCCTGACATCTTAAGCACCCCAAAACTGCCAGCGGGGTGTCAGAGCTGCCCCTGACAGGAGGTGAAGCCAAACTACCAGCCGATACTTACCGTTGTTGCTGTGGCTCCGGGCCCTGCAAAGGCTGTTTAGGGATGGTGTCTCCTCCGAGCCAGTGTGAGGCAGGTTGCTCCCTAGGGGCAGGCAAAGGGCTGCTCTCTGTCACGTATACCCCTCTCCCCCTGCCCCACAGAGGCCAGAGATCAGGGTGACAAGAGCAAGCTGTCCAATTTAGGAAGAGGAGGAATTCAGTCACCCCATCAGTCCCAGGAAGCGTTTGGGTCAGAGGGGAGTGGTAGGGGGAGATTTCTAATCCTGGGGCGAAGCCAGCACTGAGCAGAGCCAGCACTAATTGGAACCAGTCCTGGGGAAGAGGCGGAAAGTTGCAGCTCTTAGAGCTGCCTTGCAGCCCCAGCAAAGACAAAGCTTGTCTGTGCTATAGGAAATGCCACGTCCTGACCTTGACAAGATGCTATCGTGAGCATAACAGGCGGTATCAAGCTAGGCCACGTGTCCCCCTAATTCTTTACCTTTCTTCCTTCTTTCTGCTGTCCACAGTTCTTGTTTCTTCTCCTACTTCCTTCCCCCTAAGGGTTGGTAAAACTACTCCTCTCTACTAAGAGCTTTCCTGGCTTTTTCTTAGGTGAGGCTTTCAAATTTTGACTTCCTCTCTAGCCTTCTTCCTGAGAACTGGGATGCTTCCCACCTCCAGCTTTTTTCCCAGCTGTCTCAGAGCAGCTTACTAATTTGTGTAGGCTTGAATTAGGGATGAGCGAATCAAATGGTTTTCATAGGGACCAGTGTAGTGCCCAGTTTGAGTACGGAAATAAATGGCAGCCACTGGGGAGAGCTGTCTCTGGGAAGGCTTTGCTACAGCTGATGGATGGTATTTCTTTAGGGGATTCCAAATGGTGAAGGAAGAAGCAAAATGCCCCTGGCATCCATCAGTTTTGCAGTGGCTGGAAGTTGGTTTGTATATTTCCCTAAAAATAAAGAATCTTGCAAGTAAAGTTCCCTTCTTAAATGTTTTTATTAGTCACCATGCTTAAGCATGGAAAACACCACCTTGCACAGAAAGGCAAGACGTTTGGGGTAGCTCAGGAGGAATTGAATTTAGGCTAAAATTAAAGGTTTCTATCTGCAGAAATGTTTAGTTACCGAAAATGAGTTATTTCAAGAAATATGTCCACTCATTATTTCAAGATTTTTATTTTGTCCCGTGCTGAGATGTAAAATGCAACTTCTCCAAGCAGACAGGAATCTCTTGAAGGGTTGGATCCCCCTATATCCCTTCCAGCTCTCAAAGCTGCAATTCTTGGTTGGTGAAGAAGGCACAGGTACAGAAAGGCAAAGAAAAGCCACTTGCCTGGCAGGGCAGCTTACTTCCCTGGCAGGCGAGAATGGAGCCAAATGCCTTGATCCCAGCCATAAGCTTAGTCTGAGGATGCAGTGTTGTTGCATATGTATATACATTTATACATACACATAACGGATGTTAGAGTCTCCCAAAGGCTAACAAAAAATGCAAACTTGTTCTGGACTGTTACAAGAGCCCTAAAAGCCATACCTGAGGTCCCTGTGCTTGCCCCTTAGACAGAGTGGCTTTGCTGGAGGAGGAGGAGAAGGTGAGAAGGGGCTAGCCATGGCCCTGGAGCAGTGTCTTAGGGCTGCTCCCTCTGTCAGCACTGGGAGGCCACATATTCCCTGCCAGCTCTTTTTAAATTCCTTTCCCAAAGAAGCTACCAGGGTGGAGGGATCGTAAAAAGTTCACTCCCTTATCACAAATGCACCCGCTCTTCCGGGGCCAATGGGCAGAAATTGTTTGCAATTTCCTTGGGCCATGACCTTTGTTTTGACCATGGCAGAGGAGGATTGCAATCCATCAAACCTTCCCCTGGCCTGTACTGAGGGCCAGGGAGAGGGCTGCTTTTGGCTGGCGGAGGAAGGGGTGCCTTTACAAGGAACAGGGGGGCACAAGGACACCACTTGGCCCCTTGGGTTTGGTAAAGAGGTGGGGGAATGCCTCACTAGGGCTCAGCTGGTGGTTCAAGCTTCTCAGTGAGGGATTCAGTGAGGGAAACTGCACTGCATGTACCACACAGTAGGTGTATGCTGGAGAGCTTTGAGAGAGTTTGCTTTAATTTTCTTTCTCAAGAGAGATGCTGAATCATGATTTGCTGCATCAGCAGAGTGGGAAAAGATGTCTAGAGCCTAGAGCCAGCCCTGCAGACCAGCCGGTTGCATCAGGACTGTATTTTTAGCAGGAGCTTGGACAAAATGGGAGATGTCAGCAGATTTATCATTTCCAAAGCCCTGGCTGCCAATGGTCCTCGACATTTCCAGGCTATACTGGATTTTGGAAGATCCTGCACCAGTAGGTTTTGTTAGGATAATCAGCAGCACACTAGAACCATCCCCTGGGAAACTCCCAGGCATCTCCTATACTCCCATAGGCATCTGCCTCTCCACTCAAGTTCCCAGGGGGGCAATTCATCCCAGGAGCACATGTTCCCTTGCACCGGGTGTCTGCTTTGAAGACATACCTGCATATGAAATGAATCTCGCCCGAGGAAATGCAGCCTGCGCATACCAGTCTACCCCGCTTCCCTTGGCTGCCTGCCCCGGTCTCCCCTCTCTCTGATCTCTGCTTCCCTAGGGAAATAGTCCCACTGCCATTTCCCTGCTGCTAAATACAGATTCCCTTGGGAAGTTGCTCCGTCAGGAAGCTCTCTTGGTCAAAGCCTCTAGGTTTTGGGATCAGAAGGGAGGGTTACAATATTTAACCTCACCCCTTGCATAACACCGAGCATGCCCTTGTGACATCCAGACCATCCTTTCCAGCCCAACCACTTGAGTGGGAAACAGGGTTGTTTTTTCTCTAGGAAGGAGCTGATTTCCAGGCACAGCAGACCACGACGTGGAGAAATGTACTGCTTGGTTCCTTGTTTGATGAGGATCTGTTGAGCTCAGGGAGGAGAAGCAAAGGAAAAGACCTTTTACACCTCAAACTGAAAGCCTGTGGGAGGTAGCTCTTGGACTAGGAGGAATAAGAGGTAGACATGAATCAGCACCCCAAAAAGTCTGTAGAAGACAGAACACACTTCTTGTAGGCATCACCCTCCTCTCCGATGTCAATCACAGTCATGCTTTGGCCAACACCACTTCTCTGCAGCGCTCTTCTTCCTCTCTGATTTTCCCCTCTGCACCTGTGTGCCCACTGCCTGATTCACACCAAACCCAAACCTCTTCCCTGCCCTTGTTTGCATGCATGTCCCCAACACCCAGCTTGGTGCTCAGCTCCCTGAGAGCCAGCACAGACCACCAAACCCACATCCCCTCCCCTGGCCGACTCATCTCCTGCACTTTGACCTGCAGGTCCCAGTGATTCCTGGTGGTGAAAGTCCTGGGTGTGAGACAGCTTGGAGAGCATCCAAGATCTCATTGCTTTCCTTCAGCTGCCAGGAGGCTGTTATGGACCAAATACAGTTGTGGCATTGCCTGAGAGAGCGAAGCTCCCCATGACCAGTCTGTTGCATTGGGCAGAGTCAGGGGCAGTTTCTTCGTCAGATGGAGATGAATGAAGCCTGTCCCTGAAACAGCCTTTTTGCAGAGCAAGGCTTGCTTTACCGCTGCAATCCGCCACGAGCCAGATATCTGGAGGAGGACAAGGTGGTGACTATCACATAGGCATGCATGCGAGCTGCCATCTCATGTGTGTGACCAACAGGCACATCTTTGGCATCAGGAAATGGGGACACCTGGAATTTGGTGGCATGCTGTGGCTGGGACATGGTGGGGTGTGGTCTGCTGCAGCAGTTCAGGAAAAGCTGCCCTGGTCTAGGGCTCTTGCAGAAATAGGGCTGCTCCTGAGGAGGGACAAAATTACCCCAGATCAGCCCCCTGAAAAGGCAGAAACCTGCCAGCAGTGCTTATTGCCAAAGCTTATGATTCTGGGACAAGTCCGGGCAGGGCTGGTTTCCCTGTTTGCCAGGCTGCAGGTGAAGTTACTTGACAGACATCTTTCATTTAAAAATGTTGCCTGTAAAGAAAAACTTGAATGCGCTCCTTGCTCACAGAGCAAGGCGAAACAAACCCTCTTCCCTTGTAAGCAAATCTCTCAGGGATTTTTTTAAAGCACTTGAGTCAGCAACTCAATGTCTTTGATGTCCCACTGCCCGTTGACCACCGCTGCAGCTGGACAGGATCAGCAGCTGCAGGCTCGGGCTGTTGTGCAGGAGATTTTGTACCCTGGTTGGTGGCCCTGGGACCACTGGCATTTACGGTCCATCACTGCCAAAACACCAAATAAAACCCCTCCTCACACTGCCCAACACCTTGTGCCCATCCTGGGAAGAATATCATGCTGCTTGGGCTCAGAATCCCCATTTTTAGGTCTTGTTGATATTAAACCCAGGGTACATGCCCCAAAGGTCTTTTTCCTTTTATCAGATCCCACTTTAGCTTATATCCCTCCAGTTTAGGACCCCCTCAATGCTGTGGCCGGAGCTCCTATGTTGCTCAAAGTGATTCAGGGTGGCCAAAGCCAGGCACTGCAGTGCTCACCCTAGGCATTGGTAGGCATGGGAAGAGCAGGGAGCTGAGGCTGGACACATCTAGGCTGGACACATCTAGGTTCTGCCAGTGTCTGCCTTTTCTCCAGAGCCGATACCGCTTGCCTGTTTTGAAGGAGAGGGTGTGCAGAGCATGGGAAACAGTGAGCATCTTGCTTTGGGTTTTCATCCTCCTCTCCCAGTCATGCATGTCTCTGGGCCTGCCCTATAGGCAGATGTATGGCGGATGCCCACATGCCAGATGTCCTGGGAGATCAAAGTTGCTGTTCACTGCATTCCCCCGTTCACGCGTGTGCGCACACCCGCCTTGCGCCTCCCAAAAGACTTATAACTTATGCTCTCTATCTTCAGTCCAAGATATTTTCCTTCCCTTCCTTTGTTTGCTTTCCAAACCCCGTTTCATCTTTGGCACTCGCTGCAGCCAGGGCCACGCCAGCAGGGAAAGGCACCCTTTGCTCCCACTAACAGCATCCAGCAGTGGCAGCGGGGGGAACATGGGGTGCCTCACACATTTTGCATCCTGCTTCCCTGCCTCTGGGATTTGCCACTCTTTGGGATGGGAGGCAAAGAGACCTGGCACTCAGCAAAAGGGTATTATTCCTGCACCTCCCATCCCACTCTGTGTTGCTGAAAGGAGTAGAGGGGCTTACAGCTCCACATGGCAACCAGGAAAAGCAGCCAAGATTTCTGCTTTTGCCTCCTGCAAATTTCTGCAGCCCTCTTATCTCCTCATAGTCCTAGGGAAGTTTATCCAGTCTCAGCCTCTAGGAAAGCCTTGAGAAACCCCCAGAGTTGCACAAGGGACTGAACGTGATGCAATGCCTCCAGCACAGAGGTTGCTACACCCAGTGACATGGAAAGCCTTTCTGGTGTATCAGAGGTCTCCAAAGTGGCATGCAGATTAATAGCTATTTCATCCTTATATCAGCCTTTTGTAATTTCTAGTTTTGTTACATTTTATAAGGTATGTAATGTCAGTACAGTAGTACATGTATATAATTTATAAGTAAACATAGATATTTATATATATGGGGGTGTATTTACTTTTACAAATATGGGTGCACAGTCAAAAATGTTTGGAGCTCACTGGCCTAAATCACCAGCCAACACGTTAAAATCGAAGCAAAGGTGGATGCCCAAATGCCAGCAACTCGCTCAGAAGCTTCAAGACCACTCTACAGAAATAAAGGAGCCAAGCTTTGATCAACTCCAAGAGTTTGCTTCAAGGATTTTCCTCTTCCTCTTTTTCCCCACCTATTACCTAATATAAGGGGTCAGGAGGCTTATGGGGACCTTGAGCACAGAGTCAAAGTGAGCGCAGAGGTCCCTGATAAGGTGCTGCAGATGTGGGATTACCATTTGGGGTTTCATGGAGCAGGGAAACATGCACTTTCCTCATCTTCCCATGGTGTCAGGTGTCCCCCTCTACCTGAGCCGGTGGGTAATTAATAAGTTAAGCAGGCTCTCACCCAGCTCTTCTTGCAGAAAAGTCATGGGCTTTATTTTTTCCACCTGCTTTTCAGAGAAATGCCATATCTCCAGCCAAGGTGCAGCACAGCCACCTTCTGCCTGTAGGACAGGCCCACCCCTATCAGCCATCGGTTTGGAAAAGCACATGTGGATTAGCTGTAACCAACCTAGAGTTACAGCTGCCTGGGGCCGTGGAGAGGGGGACACAGAGGCGTGAGCATCCCCACATGCCTCTCTAGCCCACTTCAGATAAAAGCAAAACCATAGCGGGTACAGCAGAGCCATGGCTGCTGCCATGCACAGCTGTGCCCCTCCATCCTCCCTGATGGTTCAGCACCTGTGATGTCCCAGCAGGTGGCCACTCAGTCTCCACAGGGAGCATGAGGGACTCTAGCCTGCTGCTCTGGCCCAGGGGATGGACACCAGCCTGCTGCTAGCCCACCATGGCAGCAAGGCAACAGCCATCTCCAGTCTGGTTACCCGCACCAGTGCGTGCAGCCGGCACTTCCAGTCGTTGCGTGTAGCTGGTGCTTAATGAGAAAGGGAGATGAAAAAGGAATGATTAGTACAGAGCAATAAAACTGATCAGATGCAGGGAGATATGGTAGCAATATATTAAATAAGGAACAGGAAAAAAAACACAAACCCAGATGGTTGTTCCAGTTTGCTTTGTAACTCCAGATGACTTCACAAGAGATTGGTTATTGGAACTGAAAGGCAAATGCATCAGGTCGGATGAAAGCAAACACTTTGTGCCTGCTAACATATTGCGTGTGGGGCCAAGGAATGTCCTGCTGCAGAACGGCATAGATGCAGCTGGAGTAATAACATTTTTTAATTGTTTTTAATAGCTTAGCACCTTTGAGCTGCATTGCAGCAGTAGTCACTGTTATGTTGGGAAGAAAATTTCAAAATGCAAAGACATTAGAGCATGAGTGATGAGGTTCTCATGATCTTAGACAAGTATGGCTTCCCCCTAGACACAGCATGCCAGAGCGTCCTCCGTGTGGTTTATTGCCACAGGCAGGTGGACATGGACATCCTTGGTGTTAACAGTTCTCACGTGCCTCTTCCTGAAGTCCAGAAATGTTGTGGGCTTGTGAGATCTTGTTGCTCCACCAGCATTTCTTCTCCTAAGGGCCATTTTTTGTGCAGGGACTTCTCCCACCCCAACCAGCACTCACGGGGTAGCCGAGGGGCTGTTGCAGGCATTGTGGGAGCCCTTGACATCAAGGCAAACTTCTTGCTTTGTCCTTCCACCATGTCATCCCACCAGCAACCCAGGAGGGCTGTGAGAGCTGCTGTTGTACCCGAGCATCATCCGCTTAGCCAAGGCTAAGCTGGATGTACACGCCTGAATGCTGTGCATGGCTTTGATGGGGAGCAGGTATCTGTATGAGGTTGCCCACCTGCATTTTTAATTGCAGCTGTGCCTTTGCACCGCAAGTGTGCCGTGGTGAGTAAACATAAATATGCCCATATAGGCGTGGGGACAGCTGCATACATGTTTATGTGTTGTGCAGATGGTGTGTAGGTATCTGGGGTGTCTCATCTCTGGCGTTTGTGGATGCAACGGTGTTCCTCCCCCTCCAGGGTGTTTGATTCACACTGATGAGTAGGTGAATATCAGGGAACGTGTGGGGCTGCTGTCTATACGTACAAGGTGTGTGGAGTCTTGCCTGTCTGGGCAGCATTTAGACCCAAGTCAAGAGGATAACTGTCAGAGGGTAAATGATAAGCTGCTTTAATAACCCAAGATTAGCCTAACATTGAAAAACTATGTGATTGCAACAGGCGTCATCTATTATAAAGCCTTCTTAACCAGCACATAAGTAATCTGTGGAGTTCATTGCAACAACATCTGAGAAGCTACTTGATTATTTTTTTTCCTTGAACAAGGCAATCCCTCTGTGTTTAAAAGCAGCATGAAATAGAACCCCGGATCTAAGCGCTAAAATAAAAAAACCTCCCAGAAGAATCTTGAGCCCCACAACTTAAAGCTGAAGTCAGGAGGGAGTTTCTTTTTTCTGCTACAGAATATTTGAATTCTCTACAGATTTTTTGACTTTGCATGCCTCGAGACTAGGAAATCAGGAAGGAGACCTCTGAGTGCACAGTGGGTGCTACCAGCGTGGCCAGGAATGTGGCATCTTTGCAGTCCGTGTCTCTGTGGTGCAGTCACACCTGGGCTTGTCTTCTGCAGAAAGTCGAGATGGCAGTGGAGAGGAGCTAGGACTCACTGACTGGGATTTGGTTGTCCCTTGAAGATATTGGAAATTCACCTTCAGGATCCTGGAAGGCAGGATGAGACCTGCTTTGCACTGAGGAGGCACAAAGAGACATTGCGGCTGTGACTTGGTGCTGTGCCAGGAATCTCTTTGGTGCGGGGCAGTGCTGTCCTCAATAAGTGCTTTGTGCCTCAGTGAGGGCTCTGCAGTCCTGCCCCACAGAGCCCACGGGTGGTGGCAGCAATGCCTGGGAAGTCACCCAGGCAGCAGGTGAAAGGAGACTCCCAATTCCTGCTATCCCAGCCCTGACTAGTGATGCTACTGTCTTTCTTTAAAGAGTTTGGAGTTGAGAGCAGGTGTGGGACAAGCAGTTCACTTAAATTTCTCAATATCACGCACATGGGGGAAAAAACAATGCTCATAATTTCATTTTTAGACATAGTAATAATTATTTTTTTTTGTGCTTTGGGGTTAACTTGTAACATTTTGCTGCTGATAGTGGAGATCCCTTCTCCTTTTGAAGCCCTCTGAGGGAAAGCACCCTCCTTTCTCCAGAAGATATTCCAATAAGGTTTCTTCCATGCTGGGTCCCCACTACAGAGTTGCTGTGACTATCTGGGTGAAAAGGACCTTTACTAGGAGAAAGGTGTTACAGTTGCACTGCACGCAATGGCCTCATGGAAGCTAGGTAGAAATTGTGTATGAGGGGATGAAAGAATTCTGCAAAAGATAACTGCCCCTCCAAATATCTGGAGTATGCCAGCGTGTTCCTCTCTCCCTTACTTGTGTCCATTTAGGGCAGGCTAAGTCAGCTGTCCCCTCCTCTGGTCCACTTCCAGCTAGATGTCGAGATGCTGCCTCTGTATTTGATACCCTGCAGCCATGGAGAGCATCATGGAGCTGTAGATACTCAGGGGTGGCAGCTCTACGCCAGCAGCTACCTGGGGAGAGACACGGCCCTGCTAATAGAGAGCTGAAGAACCTGTATGGGCAGCCAGCATCCAGCAGTGGGGAAGAAGGAGAAAGCGTGAATTTCCTGCATTCCCTGCAGCTGGTTTAGGAGGCAACAAGTCTTTCAGACCTTCATTCTATAAAGGCAAAGCCAGTAAGAAACAAATGATCTTCCAATTGCTCTCTTAAAAGACTTGTAATGAATGGCTTCATGTAGAAAATAAGGATGCTTCTGCCACTGGTGGATGGTAGGATGAAATCCAAGATCCAAGACAGCCCCGGGGTTTGCAGTTGGTGCTAGGTTGGGTATGTACAGTCACTCAGTGTGTAGGTAGGAGATGTGTGGGCCAGGAACTGATTGGAAGAAGGAGCTGACCTCATGCAAACACTCTTAGATGCAGGATGGGAAAGGGCCTTCAGAAATGCTGGGAGGGACCACCTGTAATAGTTCCACCATGCAATTTCCCATAACACATCAGCCTTGAACTATCTAAAACAATGGGGTAGCCCTGATTTTCACAGCTTTTGATTTCCATCATGTAACATGGGCTGGGAAATTACTTTTTCTGGCACGTTGTCAGTATGATTCTTAAACTGAGAATGCTCTCGTACAGATGTTTTTCTTGCTTTCTCTAAAGCAAAGCCAAAGAAGCGGTAAGGGATACTCAGAAAGCGATGCCTAGGAAGACAGATTTGGGGTTTCCCAGCTAGCAATACTTCGGCTGAGAGTAGCAGGAACTTCCCAGCCCTGGAAGCGCCTTCTTGTCATGGCTTGTTCCCTCCAAACAAGTTTGAGAGGCAGGATGGGAGCCCCCACCTGCCTCTCTGAGCTGCCTGTATCAAACAGCCAAACCACGCTGCAGTCTGTCTGGTCTCTCGCTCAGGGCTAAACACCTTTGCCAAGTTGCTTTCCTGCAGCCTCGAGCCTTTGCTTCCCAGAATAGCAGCTCAGAGTTCACTTAACCAAGGAAAATCTTTTTCTTTGAATTTTCCTCTGGGGTAGCTCATTTTTATTTCCATTTTTTTCTGGTTTTGACTTACTGTAATTTTGTTGGAATGAAATACATCGGTAATTTTCTCTTAATTTCCCTGACTATTTTAGGTACAGGCTCTGGGCCTATGGAGATGGCTCTAGCCTCACTGAACTGTGTATGCTATTGGTCTGTGTAAGGTAGTATCCAACATTCTTCCTCTATTTTCCAACAGGGATGCATATTCTTCTGTTACTTATTTTCCCTATCACTTGCTAACATCAGCGGGTCAAGACAGGGGCATGCAACAAGCAAGGTACCCTCTTACTGTCAGCTTGCCTCCAGCTGCACGCTGGGATCTCTGTAACCCCTCTGGCCAGCCAGCACCTGAAGGCCTGTAGCTGGGCTTTCATGGCAGGCTTCACCCAAAAGCCGCATTCTCACTGTCAACTTTTAACGTGGCTCATTACGGAAAACACAGCCATGTTTTCCTCCAAGACTGACTCAACGGGGAGCTGGGAACTTCAACAGCCTCCCTCACAGCACACTCACCCTGTCACTACCAGCTTTGTGATGGGTGGCACTCAGCCTCTGACAGCCAGCTCAGAGCTTCTTTTCAGAAGTTAGAGCTCTATTAACTGTTACTGGCTTAATAAAGACCTTGGTACTTTCTGGTTGTTTTACTTCTAGTCTCGCTCTCACCTTGACACTTTTGCGCACCTCCAGGGATCATTCATACAGCACGTGCCTCTCTGATTAACGTTAACACCAATCAGCATGAAAACTAAGTACTAAAAAAAAGGAGTTGTGACTCAGATGTGCAGTAACATTTAAGTCCTCTGCTGATCACTTGGTGTCAAACCCGCTCTTACATTTTCCATTCCCAACTGTGCAGAACAAGTGCAACATTATTTCCCTAACTCCTTTTCCAGCACGACACAGAACCAGCTCTGCACTCCCCTTCCATCTGCAGTGCTTGTCTCTCCCATCACAACTTAAATCAGTGCTCAGGTAAAAGAATTAATGCCTCCTTTGTTCCATGTATTTGTTCAGTTTCTTAATATGCTGATCTGGCTTAGGGCTTGTTTACTATAGCCAACTGGATTATTTTGCATGCTTATCCAAAAATGAATAAAGATCAATATCCTCATTGATTTTCCCTAGGTCACCAGGTAAATCAGTAAGAAAAATAACTGCATCCTACTTAACTTGTTTAAATCAGCAGTACAATTCGAATACTAACACAGCACTGCAACCTCCAGCAGGAACTCTGAAATTCACCTGAAATGGTGCTTTTGTTTCATGTATTACTTGTAAAAACCTGTGTCCAAATGCTGAAAAAAAAAAAAAAAAAAAGCTTGGATGAAGACACAACAGGGTTGCTAACCACATCAGGGAAACCTGGATGGGACATTCCATTTTTCTCTGCATCTCTAAGGTAATCAAATCTGCTGACAGCCTCTGTTACTGGGCATGAAGGACAAGTATGTTGCACGTAAAGCAGACACCATTTTTTGTAATTCAGCTCTCCCATGCTGCTGTTCCAAGATTAAAATTAACAAGTGCTTTCCTGTAATGCACTTGCAGTGAACTGCTGGTGTAGGAGGAAGTTCCTGTGACAGCTGACATGGCTCAAGGTAAGTGTGCCTGCAATTCTTCTAATAAACTGAGTAAGCACAGATGCTTCAGTTAGCTTGGAGGGAGGGAGAGAAGGAGGTACTAAAGCACCAGTCTCAGCCTTTAGATGCAATGTACATAAAGGGTTCGGATCATTTCTTGAGGACCTGCTTTGAATCACTGCCACCCAAGTGACTGATTAACACTAAAATCATTCTTGAGGTCACCAGTTTTTGTATGCAATTATGACAGTGGCTATTTCTTCCTCTTTTATGCATAGGAAGATACAAAACCAACAGAGGAAAGGACACAGTAAATAGCAATTCCAGTATCTTTCACTAAAACTGGATTTGTGAAGGTCTTGCTATGTTCATGGAAGTGGCAGACCATCAGATCCTGTACAAAGAATCCCATTTTGTCAGAGCCAAGCATGTTTGTTATTTTTACCAGAGAAAGTTTTGACAACTTCTAACACAAACTATTTTTACTGAATAAAACTCTCTTGAAGATAATGTTGTACTACAGCCGATCACTGCGGAATGATGCACAACAGAGCCATCTGTCTGTGTCTCGACCTTTAGCCTATTTTACCTGTGATTTTATCTACATGCATCACACCGCTGCCTGTGTCAGTTTTCCAATGTAAGCAGTAGCACCAGGACAACACAAAAGCTATGCTTTCAAATGACGGCCAAATCTAGGCCATTCACTTCTGTAGAGACGGTCTTAGAATCATAGAATGGCCTAAGCTGGAAGGGACCTTAGAGATCATTTTAATCCAGCCTCCATGTTGCCAGGGACGCCACCTCTCGACTAGATCAGGCAACACATGGGGACCTGTTTGAAATCTTTTCATCAAGCACTGGAGCAAATGCTCATAGTGCACATCACCTACCAAAGACTAGTAACCTCCTTGTCTTACTCCTCAACATTTTACTTCCATACACTACACTCTCTTTCAACATTTAGGGTTTCTGTTCCTAGCCCTAGCTGTTGAGAAAGTAAAGGCCAAAATAAGTTTGACTGCATTTCCAAATCATTGGCTGATAGCCTATTGATGAGCTGGATGAAACTATCAGAAAGGACCAAAACAGATCTGTTCCAAAAAGTACTATTTGAACTAAGGAACAACACAGTAACACGTGCATGTGTGAAGGCTTTTCTTTCACGACAGTCAGGAAGCTTGATCCCCGACAGTTGCAAAGATGAAAGCTCTAAATGTTAGCCAAAAATCTAGAAAGAGTAGGATTTTAGTTCAGATACATTTATTGTCCAGTCATAGAACCACACATTGAAGAGCAAGGCACTAAAAGAATAAACACCATAAACCACCTGTGTGAAAAACAAGGACTATACCTAAATGCAACAGCAAGGAAGAGTGAAATAAAAAAAACCAAACCCACCTTGCCAAAGATTCTTAATTTGCAAGAGGAAATCAAAAACTTAACTAAATTTGGAGACAGGATTGTTTTAGCAGTCAGTCTCCATTTTACAGAAAGGAGGGAGTGAAACGTTTAACAAGCACTTAGTCTTTACAGGAGGGCATGCACCTCAGCTTGAGAAGAAAGGGCCTCAGGTTAAAAACACTGCATAAAGCAGTTGCTGCAGCTTGGCAAGTATTCTTCATGGCACAATGTAATATTCCTACCCTTCCTGAATCACTGCAGTACTTAAAGATGATTTCAAAGCATATTCGAGCAGCAATTCATTTAAGCAGTTTCTTATTTCCATGAAACAATTTTCAGAATTGAGCTCTACAGAGATGAAGAGTCAGGTTATTCTGGCAGAGGCTTGTCATGTGGAAAGCACCTCAAGCATTTTTCTGTCCTACACCATAGAAGGTGGAGACACACTAGTCATCATTGCAGAAGCAAAGGAGAAGTGAGCATTAGTAAGACTTAACAGACTAGGTAATGGATATAGTTATGTTACTGTTAATTATTTTCATAGTTACTAACAATAGAAAGAATAGTTGCAACAGACCCAGCTGTTGTTCCTCAAGTCCTGAAACACAACTGCCAAAGAAGTACCCTTTGGAGCTCCCGCACAGAAGCGACCAACCTGCATCTGCAAACAAAATTGTATTTGTTATATCTACGTAGCACATTTGTGTTACTCTAGCACTCTCTTGTGAAAGTGGATTGAGGGAGCGAAACTATTGACCTATTTGTTAGGAACAATGAAGCTCATCCTAGAGCCCTTGTTCAAAAAACTTGCCTACAATCTGACATTACTCAAGTAAATAGCTTGACAGTACTCCACACACTCGAATTCCACCTTCACAGAACAGTTTTTACACGCATCTCTCAAGTGCTAAGGCCTTATACACACAAGCCCACTTTTCAAAGATGGCTGACAATCCCCCAGAGAGAAGCTGCAAAGAACTACATACACACACGTTTTTATTTTAATAAATAAAGTTTTACAGGCTCAGGCTTTTTGTTTTTTCTTAAATCACATATACAGAACAGAAAAATGCCTGACCAAGTAATATGAATTCAACTACTAACCCTGGAAAGGAATGCATGCCGTCTACAACACTGAAGACCTTAACTGAGAAGGATTTTCCCATCGGCAGCATAGTGATTTACTTCACAGATTAGACAACTTGAAAGAGATGTGGCCAAAGCAAAGGGAGTGACCCTAAATGGGACCACTTGTCTTCATAGAGCCACAACAGTGCAAGGAAAGCCAGGAGCCCAAGCGCCTCCATTTTCTAGTGTCACTGCTGAATGAATATGGATGTCTTCACATCCCTTAAGCAATACATTCTAACCACAAGTAGAGAGGCTAAGCACAGCAGGTATGCAAAATTATTCCATTGAAGAACAGATATTGGATGACAAGGTAATGCTATATTTCAAGATTTTAAATTAGCAGATGCTTTTGCATCTCCTTCAGTATGGCAGTGGAACAGATCCCACCTTCTCTCATAGAGGCTTAGTCCAAAAACTTCCTGTTGGCATTAGCACCAAAGAGAGCCACTCTGATTTCTGGCATCATCTGTTGAGAAAGAACGCATTGGTTATATGCAATGGACAAAACAATTGCTGTGCATTCCTTATTGCAGGCCTGTGTGATAGCTAGATTTTGCTTCAGAACTAAGAAATTTTTAAGTTTGCTGAAGCCTTTACCTCATCACATGTTGCCAGCTACTCTATACACTTAAAGGATTGACTATGCTGCAGCATAAGAAAGAGATGCCAGAACTAGCTTCTTCCACTGGCGTATAACAGGTCTCAAAGTTTGTAGCGCTCAAGCTGGCTTCAATAACCCAAGTTAGCCCCCGCATTTCTTGACTGAAGTGTAGTCATAATAAGTCTTTCAGCATCATATTTTCTGGAGGTTTATGGTCATGCTTAATTCAAGAAGCATCATTCTGGGAACATCCATGTTTGTTGTAGAGAAGCACAAACAGTAGGTAATTTGCTACTTTCCATTCAGATATAACTTCTTACTTGTCACCCATGCTAAAATCTGATTCCACACTCTCTTGTGACAGTTAACGTATTGGAAACACTAGGATGTAGTTACAAGATAAAACTAGTTTATTAAATCTTGTTCACCTTGGCTGTTAAAGAAACTTACCTGCTGGGCTACAAGGTCCAGACGGCTTTCCAGGGTATTGGAAACCTTAATTTTACCATCACTGTTATAGATTTCAACACCACCAGCACTAGAAAGGGGGGGGGAAAAAAGAAAAAAAAAATAATCTGTGAAATTCATGGTACATCAAAAAGTAAGAATGCAGCAGGGAGATTATTCCAAATCAGTGCTTACAGGCAAGTCAGATACATAGATAAGATTTTTATTTTTAAAAATACAAACTTTTTTGATCATGTCTTAATAGGAATCAGCATGAACTGATCCAGTGAAGCAACTTATCAGAGACCACAGCTGCATGCAAGGGTCCTCATTAGCATGATCTAAATGCAAGCAAAGCTACAGAATTTGTCACTTCAAAATGGCTTCAGATTCCATATTTTACTATTAATAGGCAGCTTTCAGATTTTGGCAAGTGAGGGAGAGTGCTAAAAGTGTTGTTTGCTGGCTGTCACTGACTATCAGAATATATAGGTTTGCATCACATTCTTTATTATACTATTTGGAAACAGAGCCTTGCAGACATAGCAGACACAAACCCCATCAATTGACTATCCTGAAGCACCTTACGACTCAATTTCCTTCATCCTGAGACAGAAAGCAAGGCTACATCCATATTCTCTGTCTTTAAAAGACCAATAGTAACTTAAGTTTCTATCTACAGGTATTTTCTCCTTCCGGACTGGGAATGAAGCTGCATAAAACTTTATCGACATTTTTGACCGAGACAGTGCTTGTCTGGAGGAAACTGCAGAGTTTGTGCTTGATTAACACAAGGAAGTGCCAAATTCGACTAGAACAGCAGTAGACACACTGTGGGGATATTCCACTCATAATTTCCCAGAACTGTTCTATCTGGAGCTGTGGCTTGAAAAATTGCATTAAGCTAGTGCTCTGTATAAAAGACTCCCATTTTCCTTACATTTCCTCTGGCAGGAAGTTGTCTTGGTCAATGTGAACATCCACACCCCTTTTTGTGGCATTTTTGTAGATGGGAATGCTCTTCTGTACAGCAGTCTAGGATACAAGATAAACCTCCAATTAGCACTGATAAATGTTAGCGCATCACATGGGTTTAGTCGCTCAATCATTTGCAGTAATGAAGGGATTGAGGGCCTCTGTCCCTGTTATTTTTTATTAAGCAAATATATTTCAGTATGGCTTTTGAGTCAAACTCAATTATTATTTTTAATATTGTAGCAATGTCTAAACTTTCATAGGTAATACCCAAGTAAGCAAATGATCCTCAACTTGATAAGCATACTTGCTTTTCTGGAATTTTATCTGCAGCAAAAGTGCAGCAAGCACTGCTTTCATGTCACACAGAGGGCATCTGTGCAGCAAATATTTGCAATCAGGTCTCAGCCTTTGTGAGCAGGATACTGTCAAACTGTTCTAAGATATCTTACCTTAACCAAAGGGAGATCCTGTTTCCTGCATCGAACAGCTATTCTGGGCTCAAGCAGCTGGTAGAATCCCTGCACAAGATAACCATTACAGTAGCAGAAAGTCAGCATTTTAATTGTCTTAGAATAATTTAATCCAAAGAAAGGAAAAGAGATGACCAATTTGAAAACCAAAACTTGAGAGTATTAGCCTCTTCTACTTTGTTCTTTGCTGGCAAGTTCACCTTCTGCAGACATTCTGAGAGGACAGCACCAATATCCGGGAAAAAGCCTACAACTGTGGATTATGTGTTTCTTTGTTACCTTCAAGTTTGGGACTCAAGTGCACCTAAACGTATGTATCATAGGATTGCGTTGCCCAGATAGTGTACGTGTATGTGTAAGGATCATTGCTGTCGAAGCAGACTGAGCATGCAGCCAAGGTGACATTGTCCTACAGAGTTCTTGGAGAAGACATGTGGCAGTTTCAGATACCTGTTCCAATAACTCCTGCTTTGCAGTTCCTGTACTAACACAGTAGAACACAATAACTTTCATTCAAGCTGGAAGGGACCTACAACAATCACACAGTCCAACTGTGAGTACTGATGAGTACAGATCCCTCACTGGATCAGCTAATGAGCAAGAGACAGATGTGGCCACCTTGCAAGAGTGCGACAAGTTTGTCTGATGTACACCACCAGACCTAAGCGTGACACAGAAACAACACTGAATTGGAAGCACAAGCTGGTAGGAAGCACAGTTAAGAAAACTGCCATCAAACTGCGGACAGGAGAGCTCCCAGCTGGCATCTGAATTTATAGTAACAGGACCAGTTCGTACCAGAAGGTGGCACTGGTGGTCGGACGACTGACCTTGGAAAATGCTTACTGAATTTTTAGGAGTTAATTTCTGAGGCTTGAGGATGGCATTTCATGTAAGCAAAGTTTCGATTTCCACTTTGTAAGTCTGTCGCAGGCGCATGCCATACTGCAACAAAATTGTCAAACCTAGGACTTAAGTAATATAAAAAAAAATTTAAAAGCAGGTAACTACTGACTTCCAGGTTTGGTGAAACAGCTTTCGCCCAAGGTATATTTTAGTCAACTAATTATTACAGAAGCTTAAAGCATGCAGCCTAAACACGTATGTTACAATGTATGTGTGCATGTCTGCAATTATTCTTATAATGGAACTGTTGCTTGGTATACCAGGTTCTACACCTTAAAACAAGTCGCAACTTTATCTGTTCAGAATCCAGGATTGAAAGATAGAGCAGAAGTGATGTTTAAAACTCCAAGATCATCCAGCAGCTTCTGATCTAGATTCCATAACTCCCGTGGATTATTTTTTAAGAAAGACACCGAGGAGGATAGGGCTGCGATCATTTATTGTTTACAATTTAAATATTTACCTGTAGAACTAGTCCGTCCAGCAGCGTCTGGTACCTGGCAGTATCCTTCACCACCTTGGCAAGCCTCTGCTTGGCCTCATTCAGCAAATCCTACATTCAGAAGAAACCAGATCAGCAGAGCCCATCTGTCTGGCATTTGGTTTTATGCCTACCAACTTTCTGGATTCTTATTATAGCAATCGCACCCTGCCAACACGTAAACGTACACTCCAGCTGGTGTTCATCCAAGCTAGACCTTCATCTCTGTGCATGGCACAGTACCCTTTCCAAGCAGTTCCCTTCTCCCTGCCCTGATCTGAACCCATTATAACCTGACAATAATTTCTTTTTCATGAAAAAGGGAGACCTCAGTAGTAAAAGGATAGCTCTTATAACATTAATTCAGACAGATAAACTAAGTAGGTTGTCAATCATTGTGTAATGTAAACTAAAAAAGTTGTACAAGTAACATTTTTTCAGCTTTGTGGTCAAGCAAAAAAATTATCAAACAATATTCAGGTTAGGTATTTTTAATTGCAAGTTAAATGCAAGTCAAAATTTAAAAGTGAGAGCTAATTTTTAATTTGAAGTATCAGGTCTTGATGATCTTTATTCAGCAAATCAGAATTTTTAATAATCTGAGTCAATTCAAACACAGCTTCTATAACTGAACCATCACAATTACTTCAGATTTAAAAAATGTATGACTTGCTATAAATCCTTCTTTACTCTCCTGTCTTATAGCATTTAAAAGAAGAAGGCACATTAACATAATCAGTACTAGCATATAAGTCTATCACAATTTAATGTCATGGTCAAATCCAGTTATACTGTCTATACCCTGAGGTAACACAGCATTTCTGGAACTGCTCATCTCTCTTTTTCATGAAAGAGGCCAAAGATCTGACGAGGGAAGAGACAGCTAGCAACATGTGACTTCAAATGCTTTAAAATGAGGAAGAGTGTTAAGCATTACTCAGAAGCATGAGGGTGAGTCAGCTGATAAATGAGGAAAAGATTATCCAGCAGAGACCATCACAATAGAGTTAGCTCTCTAGCCACCCACGTTCCTCCTCTCTGTGAATACAATCTAAAGTTTCAAACTAGGTTTAAAGAATCAATAAACTAGTGATTTTTTTCTGCTAAGTCCCCTTTTTCATGGTAGCATCAACTTGAACATTCTCCAGTTTTTGATTTTTGAGTTCTACGGGTCTCACAGCTTTCGCAATAGCTCAACAGCACCATCTAGCAGAATACAAAACATTCAAACTGTTTCCGAGACGGGGTAAAGAGCTAGTAGGAAACGCGCAAGCTCTATAATGAGCACAATGAGAATACACTACACTTGGTGTAAGAAAAACATAATATGGCTGAACTGAGACTAAGTAGTCTGCTCTGATAAATGAACACTCGCCCTATCTGTCAACACACAGACTGGTCACCTACTAGAACAAGAAGCAAACCTTTTCATGTACTGGGGGCCACTAAAGGAGACAGAAAATCCCAGTTAGTGGTGTTTTAAGCCTACTTGCTTAAGCCATGCCAGCTTTACTGTATAAATGTTGCTTCAGGTAAAAAGAACTTCAAATTTCTACCAACTGTGCGAGAGTTCCTGCTCTTTAAAGAAATAAGCTGTTGTCCAAATGAAATACAAGGCTGCCTGCAACATTCCCGACAGAGGACTGTATTTTCCTAAATGAGCAGATAACAGAAACTGTGAAAACAAGCTAAAGCAGACAAAGCCAGACTAAATCTTTAATGACTTTCCAGATCAGCGGGGAAAGCAATTTTTTATGCTGAAGCAAATGTCACTCTATCACAAACCGCGTTTTTCTTTAGAGAATGGTTAAGAACTTTTCGTAACAGATGGTAGAAGTAGAACCTCTGTCTTTACTACAGAGATACTCACTGCAATAAGGTCATCTCTTGCCTTGAGGACCTTCAGTCTTGCTTGATTCATCAGGTTGGACATCTGACTGCAAGTTGCATGATAAAATTGAATCAACCCATCAGCTGCTGACAGAAGAACTGCAACATTTAACTATGTGCTTTATATTTAAAGATAACTATTTCATTTGATAACAAAGCCTCTTCACCTGTTTGAACCCATTTCTGAACTTGCACAAATGATCACAACGCAGAACCCTGCCTTTCAGCAAAGATCCACCAAAACTGAACCTGACGTGATCATTTGCCCCAGAGTAACAAACCAGGATTGAGTTCTAGACATTAACTGCATAAAGAAATATGAAAAATTCTTTCACAACACTTCCTAAAAGTCATACCATTATAGCTCACTTTTGATAATTTGTCCCCAGGAAAAACTAGAAACTCAAAATTAGAAGTAAATACATTGGTCACAATTTGCCTACTTCCCAGGGAAAAACAGTTTTTTTATAAAATTAGCAATAAAATGAGAGCTCAGGCTCTGAAGTCAGCCATCTAACCTAAAGCAACTTACATTTTCTTCTGCTGTTCGATTTGTTTCTCCTTCTTTTCATAATACTCCATGATTTTCAGCCTCTGCGTCTGAACAAGGCGACCCTTCTCAATGTTGAATTCTTCTTCTGCCTATAGTAAAAATTAAATAACTGAAGTGGAAATTGATTCCTTGGGCTGAAAAAAACAGAATCAAAATGAAACAGCCATGCTTTCAGAGCACATTCATAAAAAAAGCTAGGATGACACAATTTATGGTTCCATATGAATAAAACATTTCAACCAGTACTCAAGTCAAAGGATGTTCAGGATGTGTTCTGCTGAACTAGAACCTGGCTAATTAAGATACAGCTTATTTTATCAATTGACTGGCACATGTTTCTTCATGGCATTTACTCCTCAGGCACGAAATTACCAACTTTATATATTATATACTGTTAAGCAAAACTCACTTTATCTGAGCTTCAGGTCTGATTTGGTTTTGTTGAACATGTCCTCTTTTTTGGTTACAAGAGATTCTACTGAAAACGAACTGCTCAGCCCTCAGTGTACACAAGCTTCATTACTTTAAGCGATTCTTACACAAGAAGAATGACAGGATAGCCACTGCTTTTTTTATAAAGCTCAGCCAGACAGCATGTGAAAACCTCTGACTTTTGTTTGCAAATCATCAAGAACATTTGCTTTAGTATTGATTAAATGTTTGGGTCGATCTAAATGTTTAACAGAGATTAAATATTATCAGTTAAACATATGCTGAGTCCAACACCAACAAGATATTTCAGTATTGGTATAATGCAGGCTTTTTAGGGCTGTAAGGCACCATTAATCCTTCTTTAGTAAACACCTATATTTTATCACCAAATTAATATTGAACTCAGTCTCTTGTGGCTTAATGTAAGCGAAGAATTCTGCAGTCAAACTCATGCCTTAAATATAAATTTATGGTTTATTTCGCCAGGATACCTACTAAATCACATCTAGAATTAAGTCTGCTGGTGGCTATACAGGTTTAGGTACAGTTATGAACCTGTTTACAAACAAATTTTCATCAAACATTTTAACCAGTTTAACTTTCATTTTTTATCATTTTGGTACATGTATTAATGCTTGTGCAAGATTACTAGCATTAATTCTTTAATTTACTACTAATGTTTCTGCCTGATTTATATTTAAGAACCACTAAGCTTTGACTGGTTTTCATTTGTCAAAAGCTAACAAATATTTACTTTATTTGCTAGTATAATTTTTTAATATGTAATAACTAAACATGAAGTAACCTGCAGATTGCAAAAGCATTCTAGGACTACTCTGACCGCAACTATTAAAACAGGATGTTGGATGCAGTTTTCCTTTTGCACTTACTAAAATGGAACTTCCATTTTTACCTTTGCATCTATTTCTTCAGCCTTTTCATTGGCTTCCTGTTCAATGAAAGCCATCATATGCTTGATCTGTAATAAGAGAGACAAGAGAAAATATTTTCTGTTGGAAAGGACTTTAATGAGAGGAAGTATGTAAATATTCCTCATTCATACAGCAGGCCCTCCATATCCATTTGCTAATTCATATAATGTTGTTTTTCCAGGAAATTAAATGGAGCATACAGGTCAAGAGTCACTTCATCTTACGACAGACTACAATTAATTTTTTTAATAAATAATTCTATACAATGTTGTTTCACTGTCATTAGAAGAATGCACTTTAGACATGTAACTATACCAAAAAAAACCCCCAAAACAAAGGCACACCTAAAGCCAAAAGCAGATTTGTATAAATGTGAGGCAGGGTATTTTCATTCTTCACGAGTGAGTACTTTTTTACTAACCCTGGAGGGAAAAATAAATAAATAAATCTTCACACAGTAAAACTAAAGCAGTCTGTTTATTGTGACATTTACATGAAACACAGTAGATTAAAATGGAGTCCCTGCTCTACATGAGGCACAGAAGGCATTTGAATAAACCTGGGCCCTCTGCACTAGATGACAGACAAAGCAAAGCAAAGGGCTACTGACCACTCTGGTCAGATCTGTACAACCAATAGCTCCTTTACACACTTGAGCAATCTTTCTTGAAAAAATGTGATAAATTCTATAAAGACTTACAAGGTTGTTAAAAAATGTTGCTATACAGTTCGACTCAAAATGACTTTGCAAAGTAGTTGCATGTTAGTTTGGAGGAGCTGGGAGAGACAGACAGCACCGCTAGTTGATCAAGACCACATCAAATGTATCATACACTGCTTTAAAGCCTGGTATACACAAGTATATCCTACTTGAAGAACTGTTTTGAAACCACCTCAAAGCGCTATAAAGCATAGGTTCAACACCTCTCAGACAAGGAAAGCAATTATGCTGAGCTCTCCTTATTCATCACATGCCTTTCTGTGACCGGGCCTAAGTTTAGGTTCACTTTTTGGGCAGATAATAAGGACTCACGCCAAATCAAACCACAAGTTTGAACAGGTCTAGCCCTTTCCAATAATAGATGGAGTGGACCATATACTTGATAGGACCATAAAAAACTACTGACTTTTTGCTTGCACTTAGTGACAAGAAACATTTTGCAGACAAGCTAGTCTGAATAAACGTGCATGAAGGATCCTATTTATATAATCTCATATTAAATATTTTTTTAAAGATATAAGCTGCCAGTGGGAAAATTGAGCCAAGGTGCAGAACAGCACTATGCCCATGTAGATGAACAAACAGAAGTGAACAGACCAGTGGAAGACTTTAAGCATGTGCAGTGGAACAAGTGAACAACAATATGTACATCCTCAAAATCAAATCAGTAATTTTTCTTCTAATTTCAGTGTGCAACACTGCCAGGTGCATGTCCACCTTCACTGTCAGTTTTCCACCCTGCCCACCTGACCAGATGACTGGTTAAACAAAGCTTTAGATCCACCTGCATTTCAGAAAGGATAAGAGAAGGAAATAAATCAAGGAAAGATTTTGCTGAATAGCCTACTATTGAAGGAGACTAAGAACTTTTGTATAGCAGCAGTAACACTTACATTACCAAGTCACTTCCTTCAGTTTGGTTTGGTTTCTGAATTTTAGAAAAGTACTTAAAACAGTTCTTGGTGTTCACAGAATGTTCTCTACATAACAAAGAGGAATGAGATGGAAGCAAGTTAATACAGACAACCGGTGCTACTTCTTCCAAAATCTGTTGTACTAAATCCCTTTTTGTTCTTCATAGAAACGAAAAGAGATTCCAAGTGAGACTTTCACATGTATAAATAGGACTGGTTTTAATAACACTGACAAAAATATGTATTTTTAAATTAGAGATTAATTCGAAATTAAGTTAATAACTTTAGCATAGTGGTATTTCCTATGGAAAGGAAGAGGGGGTTTTTCCCATCAGTGGCAGTGTGACTCTCTGTTCCATGGGAAGTTCTAGATGTTAGACTGGCTTTAGCCAGAACTAGCCCGATTAGATGGAACAATCGTATGAAACACTTTTGAGTGCATAAAGCAAGGAAGTCTATCAATGGGGAAAAATTCTTAATTAGAGATGATTTTCAGAGTGAAAATTATTGAAAACACCAAGACAAGTAGTTGAGCTCAGAGAACCAGTTAGTAAGTTCACACAGGATTTATACACACGCAGAACCATCACGTCATCACCAGCATTCTCTTTTCTAGTTAACAGGACTACCCTAGGTGCAGGAGTGTAAAACAATGACAGGAAAGCTGCAGATATGAAATACTACTAGCGTTACATGTTTAGTATATCAACAGATCCTGAACTAACCTTTGAGATTCAGGTCCATGGTGGCTGAGCAAAACCACCCCAATGTCAGCTTTATTTTTATTTTCTTCATCAAAAAGGCAGGAAAAAAACGAACAAAGTTTGTGGATAAAAGGCAACAGAACGTAACATTATAATTCCCCTTTTGGAGAGAGGCAACGTACTGATTTTACTTTCAATGTGATGATTCCTTGCCAAGAGACTATGTTTACTGAATGAGAAAGTGAGACATGAAGCACTTACAATGCAAAGGACAAAGGGAACCTGGCTGATCTGCTCATCACCTGTAGGAAACTCCATGGACCAGTGCTGACTGGATCCATGTAGTCTTTAATGTGGCACACCATTCTCAACCCAGCTCAAAGCAGGTTTTTTTAGGCAAGGGCAGTGTTTACTGTCAATAAGGACAAAATGTCCTGCCTTGGGAGGAAGTGTCCACAGTCAGACTTCAGGGTTGTAAGTTTCCATTGCAAGAGAAGCCCAGGTTGCACTACTCTGCTTAGGATGTAAAAGTGGGAAAGGTATTCAAGAAGGCTGAGTAAACTACCAAATACTAAGCTACAGCTAATTAGATGCAGTATAGTTATAAGAAAAAAAGAGATGGCAGGTCCTCTAGAAAGCTACATCTAAAAAGACAGTACTTATCTTGGGCAGGGCATTCATCTGCCTTAAAGTGCAATTAAACACTGAAGATAGCATAAAGGCTACTCGTGATCCCTTTTGTTACAATCTGGCACAATGTGTCATCAAATGTTCCCCAAGGGGTGGCCAACCAATCCCGCCAGGGAGAAACTCACTTTCTTTCACAACCTTCTTTTCCTCACTAAGATTTCCAACGAAGATCTTCCCTTTTCACTGACCCATGTTTTCACAGGAGAGCACCACTGCTCTCCCTGCGGAGCAGGAGACGCTGCTCCACAACCAAAGCGAGAATCAGTCGCAGCTCGCTACAGCCGCTTCTGCTGTCACAGGGTTCGGAGCTATCACTCTCCCTCCCGCTCCGACCGGCCTTTTACGAGACAAACGGCCTTTCGGCTCAGGCACACCCGAAACCAGGGCAAGGAAGCTGCCCGGAAACTGCTTCCGTCGCCCCGGCCAAGCCCTCGGTGCCTCGCGCTG
>NW_009698703.1:79099-79646 GCF_000703405.1 Apaloderma vittatum | reverse complement strand
CCCGTCTGCTGTGAGACGCTCTCAGACACAGCCTGCAGCCCCGGCTCCGTTTCATACGCCCTCAGACGCAGCCTGCAGCCACGTCTGCGTGCAAGACACCCTCAGACACGGCCCTGTCTTGTGCAGTGACACCCTCAGACACGGCCCCCCCGTGTGTGAGACACCCTCAGACACAGCCTACCCCTGCCAGCGCTGTGTGAGAGAGACTGTCAGACACAGCCTGCAGCCACAGACACCCTCAGACACAATCTACAGCCCTGTCTTGTGTGAGACACTCTCAGACTCACCCTACAGCCCTGTCTGCACCCTCAAACATCACTCTGGCTCCGTCTGTGCACAAGGCACCCCCAAACACAGCCCCCAGCTCCGTGTGTGAGAGGCACCTCAACCTACAACCTGTGTGTGAGATCCCTAAATCCCGCCAGCTGGGTGATGCCTGCCAGCAAGGCCTGTGGCCCCCCGTGGGGGTGAGGCACCCTGACAGGTCTGGAAAACATGACCTATGACACATGCCCTATGAAGAGCGGCTGAGGGAACTGGGTTTGTT
>NW_009698703.1:13114-78833 GCF_000703405.1 Apaloderma vittatum | reverse complement strand
TGTAGTGGTTAGATATGCTGGGATGAAGGTTGGACTAGATGATCTTCAGAGGTCCCTTCCAACCCCTAACATTCTGTGATTCTGTGATTCTGTGACACCAGACCCCTTATGGCACCCCGAGGCCTGGTACATGTGAGGCACCCTAAAGCACAACCTGCGGCCTCACAGGTGGGTGAGACACCCTGACACGTTTCCTGATGGGCACCCCGAAACACAAACCACAGCAGGCGCTCCTAAAACAGCCCTCCGTGAGTATGGCCAACGTCCTCAAGACACAAACTGTATCCCCATGTGGGTGACAGATGCTCTTAAAGCACATCTTGCACCTTTGCGTACACCTGCTTGAAAGAACTCACGTCTGCACCCTCCACGGGAGGTTATTGTCTGTGTTGTGAAACACCCCCAGCCCTCATCCTGCTGCTTTGGGAGGGGGTACCCAGCACCCTTCAGCGCTCATCTTGGTGCTTTGGTCAGGTTTGAGCTCTGCTTGTTGGTGTGATGCTCCTTTTCCCTTCAGGCAGGTATTTCTTGGTTGTGTAGGGGTCTGTGTGAGACAGTCATACCCTGAGCACAACTGTGAAAGAATTATAGGGGGGGCAACAACCTGGAGCCACCCTTGTGTGAGAGAGACCCCACTCCTCTAAACAAAGCGATGCACCTCCAAATTGGATGGGGCTGGAGTTCACCTGTGCTTGTTTGTGTGTGTGAGCAAGAAACAGCTGCCTCCATTCCCAATACACACCTCGTAATCAACAGGAGGGGGTGTTGAGGTGCATATCTGTGTGATAAAACACCTGGCAGCCTGTAGCAGAGAAAAGGATGAGGGAGGGTGCCCGGGTTTGAGACAACTCCCCAACACGTACCCGAGTGAGGGGCAGTGACGGATCATCTCGATGGTGCCAGTTCCCCCTCCTCATCCTTTCTCATGGGTTGAGGGTTGTTGTGTGTGTGGGAAAGAGGGAGACTCCCAGAAACACACCCTGGCTTACTGGGGTGGGGTCACCTGTTTGTGAGACAGCCCCCCCACTTTTCGCAACATGCCTGGGAGGAAGGAGACGATGAGAGGGTATGTGAGTGATACTCCTATCTCAGTTACACCTCTAAGCGGGAGGCAGCTGCTACCTGCTCCTTTGTCACATCTGTGTGTACAACGTGCCTGCTGCTTTCTTCATATAAACCTCGCAGCCAGCAGGTCAGGGTGCTGGTCTGCACCCCCTAACCATATACACCCTACAGCCTGACCAGGGGTCGTGGTTGTGCACAGATTGTACACCCAACCCAATTTTCATGCATACACACACACTTTTTTTTCCTCAGGTAAAAACAGGAGAAGTGGGAATGACTGGATGTCACCTCTGAATGTGATTTACTCAAAACATCTGACTGTCTGTGCTGGCCTATGGTGGACAGATGGGTTTTAACTCAACTAAAAGAAGCCACTCCTGTGTGTCAGAATGCAAGAAGGAAAGTCATTGGTTGAGTGTCTGTGTGTGTCGTTCTCCTTGATTTACAGCAAACTCGCTCTTGTAGCCCCATAAGTCAGTTGTGGAATAAACCAGGGTACAGTGCACATGTTCCCTGATTCCCCCATCTCCTACACATTCTGCTCATCTCCATTCTACAGTCTCCAGCGACAAGGAGACTTCTGTGTGTTGCACAGCATCGTACATCCAAAAATAAGTTTGTGCCCTACCTCCTACGTCTGCTTTCAGCCAGGGAATCCTGTTAATGGAGTGCATTAAAAAAAAAAGAGAGGCCAGATCAAGTTCAGGCTGGAAGGGTAGGAGAAGCTTTTAAAAGTGTTTGCTGCTGCTGTTTTGTTTTCCCTGAGTCATTAAAATCGCGCTGAAAGGCTGCACACGGATCCTCGAATGCATCGGCAACACTTTTCAATCCTAAAACACCAAGAACTCTGATCGCATTCACGAGTCCCCACCACAGGAGCTTTGTGCATGCTTGTTCTACATTTTCAAATGGAGAAAGAGAGGAAAAGGAGAGGAGATAACTGGGGTACAAGCAAAAATTCAGGAGGGGAGGTTGTGCTGGGGTGTTTGACCACATTGCTCTAGCAACAGTGACATGATTTGTTTCTTTGTCTTTTGCATTTCTAATGGACTTCACAGGTGATCTCTCTGTGAAGGCTGTCCCGGATTTTTCTCCCCAATGGAGAAGAAAAAGGGAATGATACTTACCTTGTGGATTGCTTTGAAGACACAGATTTTAGGATTCTCACTCTTCGTCCTCCTTTCCATTAAAGCCAGGGAAATTTCACCATCTTTTCTCATTCAACAAGTGTTTCACCCTTCCTCATGTCAGCCAACTCAAGTTCTCTTGCACATTGATTTTGGGAGGAAGTTATTTGGGGCTGGCTGTCGTGAATGAAGCTGAGAGCCCAGACCTCTCTCATTTGAGCTCAAAAAAGGAGTATTTTCCCCATTTTACTGTTAACAGCTCTGAGCTCACAGCTTGAAGGTTTCTGGCATGAGACAGAACTAAAGTTTCATCACCACAGAAATGAAAAGTAAGACCAAATGTATATAATTCATTTACCATCAGAGGAGGAAAGTTTCATCTGAGCGGAATAAAAGTGAAAGAATGTAAGTGTCTATCTGGAGGTTTTAAAGCAAAGTTACCTTTATTTTAAAAAGTCATTTGTATGGCACTGTGAATTTCTGTTGAGACTAAGAGCACTGGGTGCTGTGATGCTTCCATCATGAGACCTTCACAGAAGATTTCCATAGCCATTCGTGTATACGTGTTTCCTTTCCACAGAGTTAATGCAGTGGGAAATTCGTGGAAAAGCCTGAGAGCAAAAGAGGTAGGGAGTATGGGTGTAACCGAAAGTATAACGCAGTGCAAATCAACTCTGAGTATCCTTCAGTTTTTAACACTACTTTAAAAAAGTACCTGTGCACACAAGAAATGGACTCTGAATGTCTGCAGCAGCTTCACCAAAAATGAAACCCAGCAATGCCTCCTTTTTATCCTGTTCATTTGCCCAAGGCTGCTGCTAGCTCTGGCAGCTGCAGCGTTGCGCTGGAGTTAGCTCGCTACAAATGTCCCTGAAGTGCGTTTTTTCTCAGTACACTCGACTGCTTTCCAGGGTATGGACTAGCACCATTAGTGCAATTTTAAATTTTAAATAGTGTAGTCAGTTTTGAAACTTTCTCTTACAGTTCACAAGTGATGCAATCATCTTTTATTTTCTTGCAGTTCCTAAATAAAATACAGTGAATAGCACAAGTGCAAGTGCTTGCAAGAGTCCATTAGAAACAATCTTTATTCATTGATGAATCCTTTATAACAAAGCCATTTTAAGATCTTTCCATTAGCTATTTTAAAACCATTTATTATGTACTCATATTGATTTTGTATTTTTTTTTTCTCAAGTCTGGATATTGCGCAGCACTGAGTCAACACAGTTGCTGCTACCAAACATACCTGTGATTTATTAAAGAATGACAAGAAGTTTGTTCGTGGACAGGAACCATTTCCCATGAAAACTGCTGATTGCTGTTTCCTTACATCCCCACTCTCCACCTCCTTATTAATTGGTACAAGCTACTTCATTACACCTAGGTCAGGAGCAATGTTGGACTAGCCAGCCTGAAACTACGTGGGCTTAGCTCAGTCACGAGTATTGACACAACACTCTTTTTCTTCTTAGAAATGATCTCTTGAACCACTCCTAAACTCTCACATTCCCACCTTATGTGAGATCAGTCAACTGAAGAATCAGCTCTGAAAATGCCGACATGCAAGTCCTCTAGATGTGCTGCTTTTAAAACCTTAGTTGTTTGATGTTCTTTTTTAAGTTGCTTGAATGGGAAGTGTTTCATCATCATCATCATTATATGATGTGGAAATGGCATTCAACTTTGGCCTAAATACAGGCAGGAAATATTTATCAAACACTTTTGTGGGTTTTTTTTTTTCAGTTCCACAGCTATCCAAATATATTTGGATACACCCAGAGTGTTAGTAATTGGACTCCACTAAAACATTGTTCATCAAATTAAGTAGGGTTGCAAAGAAATCTTTGCCTACAACATGATATTTTTCTGTGCGGGGAACATTAACTCTCTGGCTCTAAAGGACAATAACTGGGTTAAAAATCCCTCTTGTGAGTGTTTTGCCCAACTGTCAGACATGGGAGGCTTCTCTGTTTACATTTTTCTTCTCCTTGAACACCAGCACTTTTGGTATGGCTCTTATGCCAAGGTCAAAAGTGCCTTTCACTAGATCTGCAATGTTCTCCACGTTTCCTTACCCCTTCTGCAAGCAGCAGCAGAATATTCCCCTATCTCTAAAAGACAAGAATTAGGGGCCAAGGAGAGGGTCAGTTCTTTGATACCAGATACTCTCTCAATGAAGCATTGTTAAAATGTACAGGCTTTTTTCTCTCTCCTTTTTTTTTTTTTTTCTCCTTTCCCCTTTGTTCCAGGGCAAACAAAAGGAGAAAACAAAGTAAGGATCCCTGGGAGAAATATTTACCCTTCCTTCCAGACTTTGATCTGGTGAGTTCCTACTGTTCAGTGCTCACCTGTATGTCAGTGGGACTCGCAGAAAGTCAGGCACCGGCAGATTGCTGGAAGCACTTGCAAAGAAAAGGCTGAACTGGAGCTGTTCTGCTGCTGTGAGCTCAGCCACCACATCTCCTTCTGGCTCCTCTTTCTGTGGCTCTCTTTGTATGGATTTGGCCCTTCTTGCAGGAGGCAATGAGAAAGGGGTAATGTTCAAGAAGGCAAAGTAGGGTTGGTGGAACTAAGGGATGGTGAGTCTGTTACCGCATAAATTAATATTGTCATAGAGATGTTCGACGTGAATTATCGCTCCCTGTTTCTCTAAACCTAAAGTCCCAGCCATGCACTTTTCCCTCTGGTAATGAAGGGGACAAATACATGAAAGAGGTAAAAACCCTCAAACGGAGGGGCCACACTCAGTCTTCTAGCCAAGACCCCTTCAGCATTCTTCTGAGGTGTGTTCAAAAAAAGTTAGTTGCAAATTAGGCTCCCTTAGTAAAATAATGTTCTGTGTGTATGTGTGTGTGCACACGTGTATGTGCTCACAGAAGTGGAAAAAAGGCCTCTCCCACAAATGTTACTGCAATCCTGAGGCACGTCCTGCACCCGAGATAGTCCCTCAAACCCATTTTTTTCTCCTTACAGAGCATTGCCGTAGCTCATCTCCAAGGATAATGGCAGGGGGGTTGGAACGGGATGATCTTTAAGGTCCCTTCCAACCCTGTCAATTCTATGATTCTATGATCATAACAGCTGCTCTGTGCACACTGTCCCGTAAATGATGCCATCTCATTTCTAGGATATTTCCTTTCCTTCCAGAATATTCTTCAGAGAGAGTTTTGTCTTAGATCTCTTGACTCTGGGATTCCAGCAGTTCCCAGTATTGGAGGGGTTGCTATGTTTGGTTTTTTTTTTTTCCTTGCTGGGGATGGTGAGCACATGGATGAAAATAATGCAGAAAAGTTAGTTCATGTGGTGTTTCCCCCCCTCCCAGTTGTAAGAGGATGCAGAAGGTGCCTGAAGTTCCACTTTGTCCAGGTCTTTCATCTGGCCAAAGCCATTAAAATATAATCTGAGAGCAAACATATTTCTTCCCATGTTTTTTTTCTTTTATTTTCTTTTTTTTTTTTCTTCCTTGATGAGATACTATGAGTGTGGGCACATGGGAGATAAATGAGGTTTTAGATCCAAGAACAATAAAGTTGTCACAGATCTTTTTGTTATTTTTTTTTGAGGGGGAGGGGAGAGTGGTGTTGTGTAACATTCTGGTAAATGTTGACTGTGGACTTAACCAGATCAAGGTTGAGAACAAGGGCTCTGTGTTCATGCCGTGCCAACCACTGAAGCCAAGATGAAGAACACGCAGAATCACAGAACTGCCTGGATTGAGAAAGACCTTTAAGATCATCGAGTCCAATCATTAACCTGACACCGACAAGTCCTCGACTAAACCATGTCCCTGACCACTGTGTCTGCCCGACCTTCAGGAAAATGGAAACCTGGTTCCTTTCTGTAGACACTGAAGTAGAGAGTAGGAGTCTCTCCACACCCTTGCAGCTAGCAATCTGAAACCGTACGACACACACAGCACGAGCTGAATGTGCCACAAGGAAAAGAGAAAAACCCTCTATCCTGCCCAAAAAAACCCCGTCTGCATGAGTGCCTGAAAAGCCAAGAGCGAGAGGTGGTTACAAGTTGTCAAAAACTCCTGCACACAGGGATTACAAAGGGAAAAAACCAAATATGCTCCCTCATTTGCTTGGGAGAGGGTTGCGTTAACACAGGGCCAGGGTAAGAAGTGTTTTGTAGGGGTGCAGGGCTGTGCTAGAGTTCATAGCTAAGGATCTTGGGAGTGGGGTTGGACAGGGAATGAAGAAATTTTAAAGCCCTCTGTACCAGAGCCACAAGGTCTAGAGGGTTAGACACTAGTGTTTCATCTCATAATAACACCCAAAAGCATTGCTGGACTTGCAGGACCTTGGGAGCACTTGGCACTAAAAGTGACTTTGAGGTCACTTGTCCGTGTGATTGTGTCTGAAATCCCAGCTTTACTGAGACTGGTGTGAGTATTGCCATTGATTTCAGCAGGGTTAAAAATTCACCATCTCTCTGCGGTTCATCCTCTCCCCTCCCAAGTGTTTATTATTGTCAATTGATCACAATCCAGCCACTGGATGTATTTCTGGCTCAAACTTGAGATAACTGTTATGCACTATGAATCATAAGAGATACAAAAGGTATTACCTAGTCCTCGCAGTACATACTCTTCTAGGTAAGTACAGCAGCAACCCTTGTCACTTCATCCTTGATGGTAATATTAAGGGATGGACTTAACTTCAGGCATGACAGTAATAATAGAAATAATCATGTAAAGTCAGGTACTGTCTTAAATATCTTACTGAAATAAGCTCTGATTGAGAAGACCTTTAAGCCTACACATATCTGCAGATGCTACGTCTTGGTAAGATGACACGTGATAGTGGGTGAGTGACCTTGGATCATCTGACGCAGCCATGTTGCCCCGAGGGAGCGTCCTTATGATGTGTGTTTGAGTAGGTAAAATGGGATTGTTGCTGCCGGTGGCTGTAGCATGTGTGAAAAAGTGCAGGAGGGTTGTGGAAAGCTGCTATGGTAGCGTGCAGTCAAAGACACTGGGGTGTCATCTGGCTGGAGCTGCCTGTCAGTCAGGTGACAGCCAGGACCAGATTCCAGCTATAAATATACCACATTTTATTCGTTACGTGGATTCCCTTTCATCACAAGTCTCTGATTCCTATAGGCTTCAGAACACTCTGGTTTTGCTCTTCGCTGAATATTCCAGCTACTTTCTTCTCCCTCCATCACCAGATTTATTCACTTCTCCTTTAACATGCTGTTAAAAGGTCTCCTCCTTTATGTCATGTCTGGCAGATGAGTTGAACTGTAGTTTTGAAAGCCTGAGAGGGACTGAAGGCCAAGTGTTCCTACAGCCCAGGCCAGGGGTGCAGGCAGGAGATGTCCTTTCTGTGTTCAGTGGGAGGACTGTTACAGCAAGTAGTAAAGTGGCTGGCAAGGAAAGTCAGGAGGGGGAGCTCAGAGAGTGAGCTCTTTCCAGTTAAACTTTTTTAGCCTTCAACTTATCCAAGATTGCTGCTGTCAAAATGAGACAGTGTGTACTCATATGGTACAGGGGGATCAAAAAAAAAATAATAAAGGAAGAACAAGCCTCTGATGTGGAAAATCTTTCTGTGGCAGAAAATGTGACTGCGGTAGGAAATCGGACTGTGGCAGAAATCTTCCATGGACTCAGATTATTGAAAAAGCCACATGAAGAATTTTCCTCCTCCTTTCTTTGCAGAGGTAGATGCCCTTCTAACTTTTGCTTCATAATAGTTTTCATTCTTTTCCATCAACCTACCATTCCAAAATTTCCCATTCATAATATCGCCATCTCTCTCTATCTCTATCTCTATCTCAGATAATTTCCAGCACCTCCTGCCTAGTCGGTGTGGATGGGGACACTGTGTAGCTGCTTGACAGACTGGATTCCTCCTACTCTGACCTGTGGATCTGTCCCTGGGCTGGCATAAATGGGATCAGTGAAGCCTTTCAGATAGTTTTCTTTCTTCAGTAGGCTGACTCGTAGCCCTTTCCAGAGCGTTCTGGCTTTCCAAAGGCTGTTTAAGTCCCAGGTTGCTGTAGCCCTGTCATCCCAGGTGAGCCATGTGAGTGTTTAGAACCTTACAGTCATGGACACCATGTTTGTAAAGCAAGGTGGAATGGGTGGATCTGCAAAACAGCAGTGTCTTTAAAGATCCTTGCCCTGTTCCCCATCCACGTCCTCGCACTGGAAAACAGACACCTGCCCTCTTAGGTTGGCTCAGCACACGTGTGGCATTTTAGGTGGGTGAGGGATGAGCAGCTGTTTTGTGTCACTCTCACTGCCTCTGATTTCACGCCCTGATCTGGAGGTTCGTTCTTCCTATGGGACTTTATCACTTGGATATTACGTGGGAGTTGGACTTCACAAGGGAAATTCTGGCAGCAGAGTCACATATCCAAAGCTGGTGTCAGCACTGCGATTGGCTTGCTGAGCAGCACGAGTAATGACAGGTTTAATGAAGTGAACATCCGTATTCAGAGGGTAATGTCCCGTGCCTCATTCTCTTTTTACAGTGATTTTAGGTCAGCAGTTCCCGATAGGGAGGGAGCAAAACCAGAACTGCCTTCTGTATTCTCATCCCTCCCGGCCTGAGTGGGTGGCCAGCGCTGCAGATCATGACTTGGAAAGGTAAAACACAATCAGGAAAAGTGGATATGCTGCAGCTAGACTTCTCTGAGTGGGTAAAACTCTTGAGAAAAAAGTCTGTTTGTCCATTACTTTCTGTTCAGGCTCCTAAGAAAATGAAAAGAACATTTCTCAGAGAAGGTATCTGGATGGCAGTGAGTAGGCTTTGCCATCCTGGCTTCCACATCCAGGAGATCCTGGGACCCCAGCAACTGTCAACGTGCCAGTATTAGGCCTCTAATTTCCTTGTACCTTAGACAGACGCCGGTAAGAGTAGCCCAGCAAAAGTGACTGTCCTTTCTGATGCCTTTTATTATGACCTGAACATTGCTTTAAATGAAAGGCACAACTTCCACTCCTGCTGCTGTTCTCATGAGTTTTTTTTTCCTTCTGCATCAATTGCATATGCTTTCCTTTTTACTCTCCTAACGCCTCGCAAAGCCAGCCAAGAATCCACATTTTGCAACTGTTCTGTTTCTAATGCTGGAAAAGCAATACCCAAGGAAAGAGGCCAAAGCTAGCAAAAATGTGTCAAGTTTCAGGGCTGCTGATAAGATGGGGAAACTGTCTATTTCCCCAGCAGCCAAATCACAAATGACACTTGAAATCAAGAATTGATTTCTATTTTTGTTCATCTTTTCTCTCTGCTTCACCTTGCATTCATCACATCCTTTTGTACAAAGAAAGTGAGAGTCTATTGCTTGTACTGCCTGGGGAAATGAGGGGCCTGGGCTTTTTTTGTATTTGTTTTTTTTTGCAGAACCTCTGTCTGTTTGTGGAACTGAGAACAGAAGCAAGGACATCAGCCTCCCCTACGGATTAAACAGCAGACTAAATGCCTACAACGTGTGCTAACTCTGACAATCTGATTTTTGTAAGATTTGGTTAAGTTTCACATGGTCACTTCACCTGAATCAAAATATTAGATTCCTGTTTTTACTTTTGTGGCTCTGATCCTTAAACATTTATGATTTGATAAGCGTCTGAGCACTTTCACCGTGTGCTTTTAGGCCAAAGATCACAAAAACCTCTGTGTCACATTGTCACCGTAGTGGACTCATGGCCACAGTTTTGGGTACAGCTACACAAGCAAATACAGGTATTGCAAAGACGCTATCCCTCCTCTGTCAGTCACTTCAGAGCAAGCACTGCTGCAAAAGGCCTTCACGGAGTAGTTTTTCCTAATTTTTGTGGTCTGCTCAAGGTCATTTAGTCCTTCTAAATTAACAACAACACTATGATTAGAAAAAGCAACCCTCTGCCTTGTGACTTTCTCTTAGGACTGTGCTGCCTCCCTTTCTCTCATGTCCAGCTTTTTCTCTTCATGTGGCTTGTGGGTGCTTCAGCTCATGGACGTGCCACTGAAGAATACCCATCTCTGTGTCTGTGCTCAGTATGAACAGAACGTTCCACACACATAGCTCATCTCCTGCTCGTGTAGGTTGCTGCTTGTGGTTTTGGTGGTGCCATTTTCCTCTGATAAGAAGCTCACCGCCTTCGTGGGTTTGCTCCATCAGGTTAGCTTGAAAATGCTTTGCTCGGAGCAGCCCCGAGAAGATCCTTTCTTTCAGGCACACATGCTGGTACCTGTTATAAATCAGCTCATAGTACTTGAGTAGTAGGACTCTCTGACTTGATATCAATTCATTAGTGACCTTCTCTGAGGGTTTAATTCAGTCAAGGCAGCAGGAGCCTTTTTAGGAGCCTCCGTATGCTTTGGGACCTTGCTGTATTTGTTTCACTTCCATATGCCTTGGGACCCACTCTCCTTGATTTATTTGTTTTACTTTCATATGTTTTGGGACCAGCTCTCCTTGATTTATTTATTTTGCCTAAGGCGCCTCTAACAGCTGCTCTCTCCACCCTGAAGAGGACATGGTGTCTCTTCTCTCTCGTTCACCCAGCCTTCCTGTGGATTTTCCTCCAGTTGCGTTGCAAAAGTCAGAGCAGGCCCTTTGCAGCCATCCACCATCCAGCTCCCTGGAGGCATGAAATTGGTGGAGGAAGGATTTCTCCACACCGAGCACCCAGCCCTCTCACTGCCTCCACCCTTGTGAGGTGACACAAGGGAGCCCAGGAGGAAGGAGGCCTGCCCTGGGAGCTGGCAGACACCAACTGGTCCTCAGAGCCCGGGGACAGCAGGATGGGATGATGCAAAGAGCAAATACAGCCACTGTGAAAACAAACCTCTTTATGCCATGGAGCAGCATAGATCTCTAGGTGATCTCTAGCATAGATCTCTAGCAAAGATCCTCTACTATGGCAGGGAAGTTGGACTAGGTGATCTTTCAAGGTCCCTTCCAACCCCTGACATTCTGTGATTCTGTGATTCTGTGATTCTGTGATCATGAAAGCATCTCCATACAGCCTTATTCCTTCCTTCACTCCACAGCGACCCATCAGACACTACCTTAGTGCATGTAGAGAGATGACTCTAGGCAGCAAATTTTGGAAATTCAAGCTTCCTTCTGGGTTGATTTCAGCCTAGCAGGTGAAGCGCTGCTTGGTTAAATACTTTTTAAGATCTGAAATGGCTTTCATATTGCAATTTGATTTGCATGTGATGATGCTCATTTGTTTCAGATCATGCTTTCCTCGCGTTTAGCAACAACATAGATGGTGATCCAGAAATGCCTGGTCAAGTTGGAACATAGCTAGCATGTCCAGAAGGCTTCAGTAGCTCTCAATAAATATGAGTAACTATGATTCTATGATTTAAAGACCTTAACTAGGACAGAGTATCACTGTGCCGGGTGATGCACCAGAGAGGTGTAACTATGTTTGCTCCTCCAAATGTGCAAGCTCTAAGGAGAAACTGAAAAATCAAGAAAAAGGAGGTGTTTTAACACGCTGGCAGAGAGTAAAGTGGGAGGGCATGCGGGACTTTTGCAGAGTCTGGACGTGAATCCAGATCAGAAGGCATCTAGCTGCTCTCCCAGCCTTCTGGCAGTGCACAAATAACAGCTGTTCCCTCTCTCCATCTGTCTCTAGGGCCCCTCTTATAGAAGGCGCAGGGAAAAAACTCCATGATGAAAACAGCACTTACAAGCAAAAGCTGAGGGAAAGGACTCATGTCTCCTCCAGACCTGCTTCTCCCCTCTTGGCAGGAGGAGAACATTAATGCTGGGGAGAAAGGAGATTAATGCACAGACTTTCAACCAGCTCGGGGAAGGCACAACTGTGTGTACACTCTGCAAAAGGCAACTTCAGACATGTGGAAGTACAGCTAAGCTGGCTGCATTTCTGTGTTAGATAAATAGATAAATACTGATTGATAAAAAGTGCCAAGAGTTAAAATAACTGACTTAGGTGCCTTTTTTTTTTTTTAATGGAGTTTGATAGCTTTTCTTCAGCAAGACCATCCCAAGCGTTTGGAACCTACCTGCAGCAACTGCGCATCCAATATTGTCCAAAAGGACCTGATGGAGTGTTCAAAGATTTGAAGTTCCTGTCCCCTGTGGCTTCTTACAAGCATCATTAAAAGGAGTCTTTTCAAACTTACCCTGTGATGATGAGACACTGTTTTTTTCCTACTCCATCTCCACATTTTAATTTCCAGATTTGCCCACAGGTGGAGAGAGTTGCTCATGGAAAGACAGCCCTTCATCACAACATTGATTTTTTTCATGTCGTGCAGCTTCTGTGAAACACCTCCAGGAAATAATATGGCAAGTGCCTTTAGAAATCTGTATAGAAATTTTAGTAATGGGTCTAATGATAACAAATCAGCACTTATCCAAGTCTCACACACAAAATCTCTGCTTTTCAGATTTACCTTTGGTCTCTGCAGGAATCCGGCCGTTTAGATGAAAGAGAAGAAATATATAAGCAATGAGAACCCTTCTTTTTGTGGAATGTTTTCTTCCTGGGATAAATCATAAAGACATGATCTGCAGCATGTGAGAATGAGAAATACACACTAGTCCTGAGAAACTGGAACTGCATCCAAATTCTTGCTCAGCAAAGAGCATATAGCTTAGTTTCAGTGCAAAAACGGTATCATGGAGTTTACTAAAGGTCAATGGCTGTAGATATAAATTTTCTTATTAGGCAGCATTAATCAGATTGAGCCTGTTCTAATCAAAGATGTGAGGTGTCGGCTTCGGCTCTGCTCAGCAGCACGAAGCCTGCTAATCCAAGTGCCACAGATGTTGAGACATTCCTTCAGATGGTACGAGCCAAGTCCTGCATGCTGCCAAGTGCTTCCTCTGAAATTCATGGGAACTGGGAGTGTGTGGCACCTGGCAAGACCAAGCTTGCTGTAAAAACCCTTTGGAAAGGACTGAGTTTGCATGCCAGAACCTGGTGCAGTAAACTGACTGTGGCCCGGGTCTTGCCGTTTGCCAGCACGAGCTGACATCAGGATCATGGTGTAGGAGAGCTTGTAAAGCAGGGTGGGGAGTCTGCAGCCCCAGCATTTACAGGCTGGAATTTCATTCATACAGCCCAGATCACATGGCTCATTCTTCCATGGTTTTACAGTAAAATCTTGGCTAATGTGTCAGTAAAGCCTATTTTGCCCTGAGAAAGGAAGAGGTTCCCTACCATTGTTGCTGAAAAACATGAGATCCATTGCACAAGTCTGCTGGGAAACATGCAGAGGCACTCAGCAACTACTTAGCCCGCTTGCGCCTAGACTTGGCATTGGCTTTGCAAGCACCGCAAGAGGCCTGAACTTGATTAAACCTTCACACCAAATCTAGGCAGAGAATGGAAAAAATGGCGCTTCGCTTGTGAGTGCCAACTTTTGAAGCTCCAAAGTCCAGAAGCCAACGTTCTGATAGGATATACATCCATATCTTAGGAGAAGGTCCTCACAGCTCACCAGCACCTCAGCTCTGCAGGAGAGGAGCTCAGATGTTCACAGAATCACAGAATGTTCGGGGTTGGAAGGGACCTCAGAAGTCCCTCTAGTCCAACCCCCCTGCCAGAGCAGGATCCCCTACAGCAGGTCACACAGGACCGTGTCCAGGTGTGTTCCAAATATCTCCAGAGAAGGAGACTCCACAAGTCTCAGACAGCCTGGGCCAGGGCTCTGTAACCCTCACAGGGAAAAAGTCTTTCATAATGTTTTTGTGGACCCTCCCACGCTCCAGCTTGCACCCGTTGCCCCTTGTCCTATCATCGGCCATTCCTGAGAAGAGCCTGGCTCTGTCCTCCTGACACTCACCCTTTACATATTTATAAACACTAATGAGGTCACTCCTCAGCCTTCTCTTCTCCAGGCTAAAGAGACCCAGCTCCTTCAGCCTTTCCTCTTTGTTGCTGGAGTTGTGATGGTGGCTAGGAATCACCGTGGGAGGATGAGATCTCATGGCAAAGACTGACAGCAGAACAAAAGAACCAAAGGGCGGAACTGCCCTGCCCTGCCAAACCTTTCTGCTGAGATTTTGTGTTTTGAAGCTCATCCCTTCAGGTATTTACCTGAAGACAAATTCAACAGTGTTTTCATGAGGGATTTTTTTAAAAATTTCTGCAGCAAAATGCTGTACAAACCTTGCTTACCTGGCCACTGACATCTTTCCTTACCGGTGATTCTTATCTGCAATTGAGCAAAGCACATGAAATACACTTCCATCTGATCTGGAACCAGGTCAAGCCAAGAAGAAAATGTTTGGCCAGTGCGAGATGTAAAAAGATTACAGGAACCTTGCATCAGCCCTGCACAAACAGCGAGCTGGCTAATAATAATAATAACAACAATGTGGACTCAACCCAAAATGTTTAGTGCACGTGGTTTGCTGGGGATATGACTAAACCTCCGGCAGGGAGGTGTTTGTGAGCTTTGGCACAGATCCCTGGCTATTTATCCTCCAGTGCCCACTCAGGTCCTGTGCAGCTCGGGGGATTGTCGCTCGGGGATTGTCTGCTCTGGGTGCTGGGTTGGGTGACCCTGCTCTTACAGCAGAAAGCTGAGTGGTCCCTCGTGGAGTCAGTGTTCATTCACACAGCGGGTCCTATGTTACTTGAATTTTTCTATTGCCTCACCTACTTCAGCCCCTACTCGCTGGACAGTGAGATTTGACCTAATTCCAAAGACATGTAACACAGCCCAGCTCTCTGGGGTGTTAGAAGTCAGTTCAAGCAACCTTTTCTCTCCTTACATATTTACTGCCCTCTTTCAGCCTGTAAGTCCCATTTATTTTGCTGTTTGCGTATCCCAGGTTTTCCGAGGAATACTTTCTGGATTTTATTATTAACATAAGGTGTGAAGGTTTGATCCAAAAGCTACTCCAAATGACAGAAGTGTGTAGAAGGAAGGTGACCTGTTCTGGTACTAGGACCTTAACACAGCCATGAACATTTTGTTGTAACAACTGATCCAAGGGTCCTGCTGGGGCACAAGCCTTGTTTTCCCTTTGAGACCCTCAAAATACAAGTGCTCTTTTGAGGATTTTCTGTACACCTGGGCTGAGTTGCAGGGTGTGCAGGTCTAGAACTTAAATATGGCCTCAGAGGTCAGGCTTTTCCCAGGAATTCAGTGGCACTTGGGCAGAGTTACATGAGTGGCCATTTACCATCATTATGTTGTAGCAGTGGCTGAAATGGCAAATGCTTGCTGGACATTTCCTGACAGCTAGAGATGCGGTGAGATGCATCAAGTATAGAGTGTACAGTGGACAAGCTCTTCCTTATTGGTCTTACCTTGCTGGGATGAGACAAAAACATCCGTCTTTAATTAGTTCTTGAGATACTAGTGTGCCACGTTCGCATCAGCGTAGTGATCTAAGGCAAGCCCTTCTCGAGATGTCCACAAAGTAGTAGCGCAAACAGGCTTCCTTTCCTCTGCGCTGAAGAAAGTTAATAGAGCCAATGCGTAGATTTTTAGTTAAAATAAATATTTTGACAGTCCTATCTGATGGCATGCAAGCTTCTTGCTAGACTTCAGGTTTTGTCAGTGCTGGCGAAGGACCTACTGCTCAAGTTCAATTTCTCTGTCGAAAATCCAGCATGTCTGGTGACTGGATTGACGTGGCACATTCTGTACTAAGTGCGGCCCCAGAGAAGACATGATTTAGAGCAAACTGCTGCCTCTAGGACCACTCACATGCATGGCACTGGACATCAGCTTTGCCACTGGACTGGTACAGATCTACAGCTGACAGACCACAGGTAGCCAAGAGATGACGATGGGAAGCAGGATACATGAACTCTAGTAGGGGTGATGGACCATGTACAGGACTCATGTCCCCTTTGCAGTTGTCCCCAGAAAGTATCAGTCGAAGGAAGTGTCTTGGTGGCCCATCAGCTATTTTTCAGACTGAAGATTCATGATTGACTAATGTCTTGCAAAATGTGGGGGAGAAAATCTCATTCTGGAGCTGCCACAGCCTGGTTCATAACTTGGGGTGCAGTCCAAGAATCTCTGACAAAGCACCATCCATCCTCAGCCCAAAGCTTTCAGCTGCAAAGTCTGGCTTTGAAACCTGCAGCATTTTTTCGTAGTTGACTTTAACCATGATGCCATTGATGGCTCTTTCTCAGGTGGTACCAACCACACCTCATGTCAACACACAGGTACCATGTACTTTTGCAGCGTGCTCATATCCATGCACCGTATCTGAGGAACCCAGAGCTTTACAGCAGACAGATGTCAGTAAGTACAAGGAGACTGAATTGAACAAGCTTTGTAACTAGCTGGACGTGGAGCAGGGCTTGACGTGGTGGTTATACGTATCAGCTAATATGCTAGACCAGAGCAGCTTTGGGATGCACCTTACTACCTGCACGGAGTAGCCCCATGAGCATCTCTAAGTCCCGCTGATGCTCTGAATCACATTGAATTAATCTGGAAAAGAGAACATGGACAAACTGCTGAAAAAAAAGAGCCAAACTCTGGCCAGCTTCGCTGGAGCCAGGATGTTACCCTGAGACTCTCCGTACCGCAAGCTGTTCTGTGCAGATGGACCTCGGGTTTTGCTCAAAGCCTCTCTGGTTTTCTTGCGGCTGCAGATGGCTCTGAGATCTGCTGCACGGAGTGGGACTGGAGCAAGTTCTCAGATGAAGGAGCCAACAAACAGTGCCTCCTACTCGAAGAGGCTGCAGCATTGTGTAAGCTGGCCCGCTGGCTTTGCAGACCCTACAGCCTCCTGAAGCCTCCCTGCCTGGGGCGAGGGACCAGAGGGTATTAACCAGGAGTCAGTGGAAGATGGCAGCAAACTTCAAACCTGGGTGTGTTGCTGAACACTGCTTGAAGTTCCCAGGAGCTTTCAAGGGTGACAAGCAATGTTAAACACTTCCCTTCCCTGCTCCCTTAGAGAATACTTTTTTCAAACGTCATTTGGTGGAAAATAAAGCATCCTCTCTAATGCATGGTGAAAAGGTCAAAACTGCTGCAATTTGGGAATATGATGCTTTCAACCAGGGCTTTCCTGGGGAAAACATTTCCCAGAAAATTTTGACGTTACCTGGAAAAGTACTGCTTGAAGCACAAGTGGTTGCACGTCAGGATAAAAATAGGGAGATGTTTCATATGACCACGAGATGGCAGCTGGAGTCTGGGAAGTTTATTGCCGTCACAGTAGCTCCCGTGGAAAAGTGAGTCGTTTGCCAACCCAGTTTCAAATCACACAAGACAAGAGTCTGCGTTTGGGAATGTGCACCTGCACAGCTTTGGCTTTGAACATTTCGTGTGTGTGCTCAGAGCGGGTGAGCTCCGTAATATCTGATTACCCCTTTCATTTCCCAGCCCCTCTGAGCCTTCCTCGATTAGTCAGTATCAAATAAATGGTTTAACCAACGTAACCCCTGTTGATTGGAAAACAGCAGTGCGTCTGGTTTCACACTGCCGTTATGATCTAGTCTCCTCCAGCACCTAATTCAACAGAGATCTGTAGCCAGATGCTCTGCCCTGCCTCATGCCATCACCACTTCTGTCTGCAATTCCTCCTGGAGCTGTACTCTTTAAATGGCTGGTTGTGCATGTGTATTAATTGACAATTGTGTTCCATTCCAGAAGTAGACCACATCTGAGCAGCAGTTGGAGCACGCCCGATGATGCCCTTCACCTCTGCAATGCGATTCAGCTGGGCTCAGGCTCTGCAAAAGTCTGTCGTGTGGAGCGCTGCCCTCACCGAGTGCTGGGAGGTGGTTCACAAGCAGAGACAAAGACCCCTCGGCGCAGGTGACGTGGGGTCTGAGGTTTCTCAGCCTTGTTAAGATCCTCCTGAGGGCCCAGAGCAACGTGAGCTGGGAAGTGGAGGTTTAGGGCAGAAATTAATTATCCCGGTAGAAGAAAGGAAGAAGCATTTACATAGATGGATTTTGGAAGAAGCACATGCGGTCGTCAAGGTAGCAAATTGGAAGTCCTGCTGTAACGGCATTTGGTCTAGAGCCAGAGTACGTGAAACATGTCAATGCATTTGGCTGCTTTCCGCAGAAGTGACAGCATGGTACGCTCGATCCCCACCTTTCGCAGCTGCTCAGCATATGCCAATGCTGCGCCGGAATCCTGTCCTTTGCTTAATGGAAAATATGCTAATATTTCCATATTATTGCCTGTGGGAGATCTTCACATGATGTGCAGCTACCACTGCCCACCTCACTCCGTTCCAGCTCTGCGTTTCCCCATTCAGATGCTGTTTTCCCAGTCGAGGTGGTGATAATCACCCCACAGACTGCGGCAGCGCTGAACAGTTTCTCATCTGAGCCAGGTGACAGCACCTGACCTTTCCCAACCACCTTTAAAAAGCAAAAGAGAGAGATATTCCGTTTATTATTTGTATTCTTGTGGTATTCTGAGCTGCTGGTTGGCACAACTGAAGCTAGAGGAAGGTGAAGTGATTCACCCACACCCCAACCTAGAACAGACTTGCCCCCCTAAAACCTGGTACCCCCCTTCAAGCAGCCACACCACCCGTGATACCTCCTGCCTGAAGAAAACCTACCTGCTCCTTCTCCCTGTACCACCTTGCTTTTACATGCCATGAGAAGATAGTTCCTGGGAGCTGTCAGGCTCGTCGCAGCAGCGGGAAGGGATTTCTTGGCGATCGGGAGGGGGTAGGAAACAGCCGCGGTGGGAATGCTGAGCAGAGCAAGGAGGAAATTGTTATTAGCCACGGGAAAAAGGTGAAGAATCATCACAGTGATTTCCACGCTTCTTGAGCAGTTTAGTTTGTGGAATGGGAACTACCACCGCTCTGGGTGAATTTGTTTAGCGAGCTTTCCTCTTTCTTAAGAGCGTAAGCTTATTTTATAGGACAGGGGAACACAGCCAGATATGAGCTGTTAGCTGCTTTTTTTTTTTTTTTCCTGACCTATCATGAGTTATTTACAAAGGTTTAGACCAAGTTAAAGCAAAGACAAATTTCTGAGCCTGCTGGTTAATATCTTGCAGCTGCTCTTCTGAGGCCTGATCCAAAGACGAGTAACGTTAGCAGGCACCTTCCCTCTGACATCAGGGGGCATTAGGATGGGATTTATGCTTTTGGCAGAGGTTTTCTAATAATTTATTTAAACACTGGAGAGAGCAGCAGTGATTCAAGTCAGGTTGAGGGTTCAAGATTAGAGCTCTCTTGAGTGCCAAGTCTTGTGGACTCACATGCTTAGAAATGGAGCATTAACCTGGTGAATTATATGGTCTTCACAGGAAAGGGACAATTCCTGCTCCATTCTCCGGTCAACTTCAAAGCTGTTGTGCCCCCATGATATCCCCTTGCTCTCCTTGGGTCTCTGTGGCGTTTCAGGAGCCAGGTAGCGGAGCTCATACGCTGATGGATTCACACCTCTCCTGTACCATTGCTTTCTGAGCATTATCTACAGCCAGCAAGATAACTTCCCACAGATGCAGGCAAACATCAGCTTCTTGAGATGATTCCCCTGTTCAATCTGGTGCACTGGGTCTGCGTGTCACAATATGAAACTGCTGCAGCCAGGAGCTAGGATACCAAGCGAGTTACCGTGCAGATGAGAGAGGGAATTGAGAGAACAGGAAAGCAAACTTGCAGATCACATTAGGGATGGTGAACTGCAAAGCTTGAAAGCTGGTAGGTAGTTAAGGAAGATACAGAGACAAAGGATTCCACGGACGGGAGGTAATGAAGGTTTGGGTTATGTGAAGACTAAAGCAGACGTTGAGAATAGTTATCCAGTGTCATCTCTTGGTTGTTGTAGCAGGCAGTACGGCTGTTTGCAGGCTGCAGTGGTGTCCCTGGGAAGGCAACTCTGCTGCTTGCTGGGCAGTGCCTGCTGCCAGGTGGGACACTGGAGGAGTGGGCCTTTGCTCTGCTAAAACGTGCAGATCTTCTGAGGCTTTTGGGTCCTCCTCAGCATCTCCTGTATGAGACAGGCATCGTGACTGATGCATGAATTTGATCACAGTATTCGTAGATGTGAACTCACAGATGCAGAGGGAGCTCTGAGAGCAGCAAAATTGGCCCAGCTCTGTACCCACAGGGTGAGGCTGGTGGGAAGAGGCATTGGTTGTAATGTGCCAGTCGTACCCACTCTTAGAGAGGACCCAGCATGAGGCTCAGAGAATCATAGAGTCGTAGCATCATTTGGGTTGGAAGGGACCTTTAAAGGTCATCTAGTCCGACCCCACTGCAATGAGCAGGGATATCTTCAACTAGATCAAGTTGCTCAGGCTGCTGCAGTTCTTTTTTTTGCCTTCCTGTCCTGGTAGGACTTGAGCTGAGGTTCCCTAGGCAAGCATGAACCTAGCACAAAACTAGTTGTATCTTTCACAGAGACCGCCCACCAACCTTTTCCCCCCGTGCAAAACTACAATAATCGTGTGACTTTATGAGTTGGGCACGAGTTTGGCAAAACAGTGGGTGAAGGACTTGGAGCACCTCCTGGTTTTAAGACCTTTGAGCATGCAAATCACAGCTCCATTACGCAACATGCAGTCATGAAGCCATTGGGGCAGCTGAGTGCTCTTCAGCCACCAGAATCATCCTCCTGTTGGGATATCGCTTCTGCAGCCTGGCTGAGGGAAGTTCTTGCATAACTGCCAGCCCATCCCTTGGCCCAGCTGCCATGGGTCCTGCCTAACCAGAAGCAGGTTTACAGGTGTACCTCACTTGTGTGGGGGCCTCAGGATCGTAAACAGAACTGGAAATTAGGACATCCCTGAAGGTTTGTTTCCCTAGCCATCGTCAGCCATAAAACTTGGGGCTGTGATTTCTAAATCACAGCCTCCAGATTTCTCTTTGGCGGATTTCTGAGTCCTTTCCTCATTGGAACCTTTCAGTTTCTCCAGCGCCCCTTCACAAATTGCTGTGCACAGCAAGGGATAAGTGCGTAGACCCAGGGGCTGCAGTGGGCAAAGCTGTGTCACCCAAAGCAAGAGGCTGCTGAAAGCCAGAGGAGCAAATGAAGCCATTCCCAGCCTCTCTGGGAAACTGCTGTCAGTCGATTTCTTCTTTGAAGATGAGCCCTCTGGTGCTGCCTCCTCATCGCTTTCCAGCAGCAATAAATAGAAAGATAAATCAGGATTTTCTCCACAGTGCCTGTAGCTGGAGTGAGGTTCCTGGTGTGGAAACGGCACCCGAGTCGTGGTACCCTGGGTCATTGGAAGAGAGTGCACTCCTGCCATCTCATGGACATCTTGGAGAACAGGGAGGAATTTCTCAACAGGAAAAGAGGATTATGATGAATTTTTCTTCAAATCTATTTCAACAGTTGAGAATTTAGCTAAGTATTAAATAGATTTATTTTTTTTTTGCCTTTATGCAGGCTTTTGATTATGCAGTTTTTGTAATGAACTCAATGTGGTTGTTTCCGATTTGGCTCTGTAGCATCTGGCAGGGAGCCTCTGTCTGAATGCGAGTCTTGCTGCATCCAGATTTGATTCCTTTTCCTTGGCACAGCTTTCCCTCCTGCTGATGGAAGCTTTAAAGAAAAAAAAAGTACCATGACATCTGAGACACTGCCAAAAAACATCAACATGCTTTCTGGCTGCCATCTATTGTGCAATGCAAACCTCTTAAGATTTAATATTTCTAAAACTCTGGTGCACCTGCTTGCAAGCAAAACTACCTTGTCACATGATGACATGTTTTGTTAAATCACTTTTTTTTTTTAATTATTATTTATTAGCTTTGGAATGTGGGATTCTTTCCTTTCTCCCCTTCTTTTCCTCCTCCACCCCAAGATTTCTCCATGAAAAAAATACTTCCTCCTAGAATTGTATTCTGTAATTATATGGTGCATTTCCCACTGTCTAGTTTTGACAGATCCTTGTCCTCTACCTACGGTGACCATTTTGATGACTGGGTGCAGCTGGTTATGTCCTGAAGGCCCTGCTGCCCACTACACCCAAGCACCAGATAAACCCCAGCTTGGCCCAACTGGGAGATGGCCAGTGCCTGCAAGGTCACCTTGGTTCAACCAGCTCTTCACTACCCATCGCTGGACTGAAGAGGGCTCTGCTGTCTGGCCAAAACAAGCTCTCCTGGCTGCCACAAAAGAAAGTTTCTTCTTCTATTTGATTTTTAATATTTTTCCCCCCCCCGTTGTTTTTCAAGGTAGATTTCAACCCCACAGGTGCTTTGCAGGAGTAGGAATCTGAAACAGAGCTGAATGTCACAGGTGGGCCAGGAGAGCTCTGAGTGGAGAAGTCTCCTGAGAAACATGTGGGGTCCCTTCATTTTGCTCCCACCTGGTAGATCAAAGTGTTGCTCAGCGATAACGTCTAGCAAGTCGCCTTCCAGGTGTCACAGAGATAAGGGGCTTTGCTCAGGTTACACTCACCCGTTGCTAGCGCTTGCTGTCACGAAAGGAAGTGCAAACAACATGTGCTAGCTTCAGGGATCATTCCTGAAAGACCTTTTCCTGGTTTTCAGAGGGATGGCAGCATGGTCTCACCTCCATCGCCCTTTGCCCAATTGTTTTCCGAGCCTCTTTGTGCATCTTCTGCCCTCAGAAGGTGTCACACAGGCTAGAGTTCTCCATAAATAGCCCAAAAGCCGTGTTGTTGTGCTTCACCCACTACCTGGCAACCTGGCCCACGGGAGAGGGGGAACGGTTGAGCTGCAGCACCTGGGGATCTCCATCCCCTTTACAGTCACTATATTCTTCATTGCACTTGCCTGTTGCACACTGGAAATGAGCAGAAATCATTGTGAGGAGGACAAACACAGGCTCTTTTTGTGCACACTTGGGTCCTTTCTGGGATGTTTAAACAGTCTATTGAGACTATGGTGGGGGACTCTCAGGGGGAGTGTCGAGCTCTGGTCATCTGGCCTCTGAGCTCCTTGCTTACTCAGGTCTGTCAGCTCTTTGCTCCAACAACCCACAAACTGCTTTTGATTCTTCACAACTAGAAAGGCAAGAGTGCTTGTTCAGGTTTCTTTCCCTCTCTGGATTCCCGGCCTTTGGGGGAAGGATCACGGGGAGCTGTCGGGCTGGATGACTGTAGGTGCTCCGTCTGAAACACAACCAAAAAAGCATTCCCCATTTCTCTGAGGTGCTCAGAGAGAGGATCTCAGCAGTTGAACCTGGTGACTGTGGGTTCATTTGGTGGGTCACAAATAGCAGTGTTTCCTGCACGTGTTTTACAGGTGAGGAGCTGAGACACAGAACACCAAGGAGAACCGCCCAAAGTCCTGCAAGAAACCCAGCAGCAAAATTTGGTGCTTTGATTTCTTCCGGGTGGGTGTTAGCAGCTTCCAGTGTCTGATTTCTAGCAGCAAACCTAGGCAAGGAGGAGTTCACACTGCTGCTCTGAGTCTTGTGTGTGTGTGACCGACCCCTGTGATATTTAATTAGAAGAGTAGGACACGGGCAACCTCTTCCTCACTCTTGGCTGTGAGCTGTTGTCGGGGTGGGTGGCAGCTTGTGGTGGCAGACAGATGCACCAGGCTACCAAACCACCTGGTGCTTTCAGCAGCTGCTGAGTAAATGAAGACCCTTGCAAAGTTTGTCAATATTTATCCTCGCTACATATAGCAGATGAGTGTTAGCTAATTACAGGCTGTACCACCACAGACAGACAGGCTCTGGTTGCGCGGAGCCGGGCTTGCCAAGTGTCCTCATTGATGTTGCCTTCATCAGCTGTGCTTGCTTGTAAATCAGCCACTTCAGCGCACTGATTGCCTCTGTGGAGGGCTGGGAATTATCTCAGATTGCTGCAGACGTTCTCGTGCAGCCCAGAAGTGTGTGGCGATACAGAGATCACTGGAGGAAGATGTGACTTACTCTGTAGTGGTCTGAAAACCACACTAGACCTCTAGAGAAATGCAACTTACCCTTGCTCATGAGGCCATTTCTTTGAGCAGAATTCCGTTCCACAGGTTGACGCTGACCATTTTTGCCCCAAGCCAGCCTTTCTTGTTTGTTCCTCCATAAAAGTGGAAGGGCACTGCCTAGGTTAATGCTCAAAGCATGGCTGTTTGGTGTATATAAAGGGTCTGGAGTATGTCCAGACATGACTAGAACACCTGCTTTCCCCATGAGCAGCCTTGCACCCCCAAAACTCCTGCCCTGGCTTGTGGAGAGCATGTTCTGCTGCTGCTGTTGGTGGATCCACGTTGGTGGATGTTGTCTCTCGCCATCCCATGGCCATAAGCCTGAGTCCTCTCTGTGCTTGTTGGCCCCGAATCAGTGCCTTCGAATGACAGTGAGCAAAAAGGAAGGTCTCCCCTCCTGCCTTTGCCATCCTGCACTTGAGCAGACGCAACGTTTCTCTTCGTTTGCCACAGACCAGCGCAGGCCCCAGTTCCCATATTGTGAAGCCCTCTGCCATAAATCAGGCTGATAGGTTTATTCTCTATGTAATGGGAAATTATGACAAATGCAGCTGTATAATCTAGTTAGTAACTCACCATAATGACTGCTTCTGGGGTGATTTATGGGTTTTGTCATATGTGAGCTTTCAGAACATTAGAGATTACATTTTTCACACTTTTTGTTGGAATCTCAGTTTATTAGGCTTTACTGCAGCATTAATCACTTGCTGTACAACCCTGGACTTCACAAATGTATCAGATCAGCATGAAAAAGGCAGAGAAAACAAGAACTGTTGTGAATTAATGAGCCGGGTAACACATGTCTCACAACCAGTGATGAAACAACCTGTGTTCTTCTTCAAGCTGCAACAGAAAGCCCTGAAGTCTGTGATTTTTTCCAATTTTTTTTTTCACGTAACGTGAGCAGCAGCAAAGAACCAAAACACCACAGCCAGGCTTGAAACCTGAACAATCTGCGAGGCTGAGCCTATTCTAATTAATGGTGAAATGATGTGTGAATCTGTCCTAAACGTTCAAATAGAGAAGACTGATTCCCAGTTATAATATGGCTTATAAGCAAAACACTAGGATTATGCAGGAGAAATGCATGTGTCATCAAACAACTGACAAATCAGAGAGACAGTTCCAAGGTCTACTGTGAAGGTCTGGGAAATGTTCAGAGTTGCCATCTATGGAGTTTGGCGCAGGATAAACCGGACCAAAAGGCCATCGTTACCCAAACTGCTTTGGTTTATGCTGGGGTTTTTTTGCAAGAGGCCCATACAAGATAACGCTTTATAACACTCTAGGAAATATGTTGAAAAAGTCACCACGATCCATGAGAAACAAGCAGAGGGGAAGGCTGGGGGCAATGCAGCGTAGAATCACAGGATCATTTAGGTTGGAAAAGACCTTAAAGGTGACTGTCCCTCTGTACTCAGCACTGGTGAGGCCGCACCTTGAGTATTGTGTTCAGTTTTGGGCACCTCAGTATAGGAGAGATATCGAGGTGTTGGAGCGAGTGCAGAGGAGGGCATCAAAGCTGGTGAAGGGCCTGGAGAATAGACCTTATGAGGAGCGACTGAGGGAGCTGGAACTGTTCAGTTTGACGAAGAGGAGGCTGAGGGGGGATCTCATCATGCTCTACAGCTACTTGAAAGGCTATGGGTCTCTTCTCACAGGGAATTACAGACAGAACCAGGGGGAATGGTTGCAAGTTGCAACAGGGCAAGTTTAGGCTGGACATTAGGAAGAAATTCTTCATGGAAAGAGTGGTCAGACCCTGGAACAGACTGCCTAGGGAGGTGGTTGAGTTGTCATCCCTGGATGTGTTCAAGTGTCGCTTAGATGTGGTGTTGGGTGATATGGTTTAGGGGTGACCTTGTAGTGTAGGGTTAATGGTTGGACTCGATGATCCCAAGGGTCTTTTCCAGCCTGAATTGTTCTATGATTCTAAGTCCAACATGTCCCCTGCACTGGGAGGTTGGATGGAGGGAAAGCCCCTTTTGGGGTAAATGGGCATGATTTGGGGGGTGGCTCCCACCACAGCTCAGACTTTGGCTGGCAAAAGCCTTGGCACGTTCTGACAGGCACCAGCACCCAGCTGACTCTGGTTGTGGGTGGGTGGGTAAGATGGTCTGCAGGTGGTGAGGAGTATCTCTGTTCCCTGAGCACCTGGAGAGCTGCAGACACTGATAACTGATAATGACACCGGCCAGGGAGATGACCTGAGGTTGGTGACTTAGTCCTGGTGTCTTCTTTCTACTGCTGCTTTCTGCTAGAGATAACAGCCTGCTACCAAGCTCTTCTTACTGAGGTGATGAGTGACTGGTGAGATTCGGTGCTGCATGTGCTTGTTCTTGTCTGTGTCACTTCTGTGCTTAGTGTCAGGCAGAATTGGGCTGGAATGCAGGGATTTGCATCTTCTGCAAGCTAGGGCTGCTGTCTTAACCCCTTTCCCCTTTACTACAGGAGTACCAGAGCCATGGGGCTACACAGTCCATCATCCCTCCATAGGACTGCCAGTCCCATCGTAGGTCGTGGTGACCCTCTGTGGCTGCTGACCCCATGGATGTTGTGGTGTTGGGTTTTTGCTGCGAGAAGAGAAGATGTAAAAGGAAGCTCCTGAGACTGGTAGGTCTATCCTGGAAGCTGGCTCGACCCCACCTAACGACAGTGCTTGTTTGGACGAGCTGTTTGTGGAGACATAGACACATGAATGACCATGAATGGGCCTCAACTATGAATCTCTGTTGTCAGGAGCAACAGACTCCACCCTTCATTAAACCAAAGTATTTTCTTATCTTGAGGAACACAAAGGACTTTTCTTGTTTAATTTATTAGCATTTTTAATTTGTCTTGTCCTGGTAGTGCGGGACATCCATTAGAATCATAGACTGGCCTAGGCTGGAAGGGACCTTAGAGATCATCTAGTCCAACCTCCCTGTCATGGGCAGGGACGCCACCTCTCGACTAGACCAGGCAACACATGGGGACCGAGCGGGAATTGAACCAGCCACCTTGGTGTTGTCATTGTTGTCAGCACCGCACTCAAACCACTGAGCTAACCGACCCCCTACATGAGAAGCATGAAACATTAGATATTGCCAGAGTGTGGCATCTGCAATTAAATGTAAATCTTGTTGAATCTCCTTTTGGAGGTTTGAAGACACGGGAGTCAAAGTCCCAGTGACCAGATGGGAGACCATCATCACACAGCCACAGAAGGTGACATACGCCATGGCCACATCTTCTCCAGCAAGTAAAAGCGGCTTTGCTTGTATATCTTGTTTCAAGTTTAAAATTCACAAGAGGAGAGAATAGTGTGCTCCTGTGTTTCTGTCTACAGCTTGATACAGGCTGGGAAACACTTTTTTTCCATGAGTTTGATGAACCTGTTCCAGGCTTTAGGCACTGATGCTGGTCCTGGGCAGTTGTAACTCTTCCTTGCAGGAGGCCTCATGATCTCGGGTGCAATTTGGTGCTGGCTGTGCAGAATCGTATGGTTCCGAGCCACCTGGGGAGGAGCTGGGCAGAGGTAGCCAAGGGTGTGTAGGCAGGGCTGGGAGCATTTCTTGCGTCCTGTTGGGAAAATGTGCTGGCAAGAAGGTGAAGGCAAGTAAGGAAACAAATCCAGTTTTTGGTGGCTCTTCAGCTGCCTGGACTGAAGTGGCCAATGTGGCGAATGTGAAGAAGTGGAGACTTCAGTAGATAAACCCCAGGAAGTCCCATTCTCCGCAAGCCTAGGATGATGGCAGCAGTGCCTCTGTGGAAATGCAGGGATGAGGCAAGCAGGAAGAGCATCCCAGTGACTACAGAGTTGTAGGTGCCCACTCTGGTATCTCTCCTTAAGCCCAGGGGACCAGACTGCCCCACTGAAGCATTGCTCAGCACAGCCAGAGGCAGAGAACGGACAAAGTCCTGCGCCAGCTCAGTCCTCCTCCATCTGCACCAGCTGTACCAAAAAAACCCATAGTCAAAACCCAGACTCAGCCTGTGTGATATGGAAGAGAATTTAGCCTTGAGCATCACAAACAGCATGGCTGGTTCCCTGCCTTTAGAGAGGCAGTAGACTTTGCATCCAGAAGTGACCTATGGGTGGAGGATGCAGGACATGGACACAGGAGAAAACCCCAGAAAAGCAGCTTGCAGCATCAGACCTTCAGGTCTAAGCAGCATGATGAGGGACAAATCCATCTCGGAGCTTCTCAGCCTGCACCTATGGGTCCTCAGAAGGAGAGTCAGGACAAGGATGGGGAATAGGGCAAGATCTCCGTGTGTTGCTCTGGTTGCTGCTGGTGTAGGCACCTCCCCAGCTCTCCCTCAGAGGCAGGAGCCCACTGGTCTTGCAGCATTTTGGCACAGACAGGGAGGCCCACGCTGCTTTGAGCAGCTGCCTGGTTTGCCTGTGCCTCAAGCCGGCCTGGATGGATGCTCTCGGCTCTGCTGCAGTCCGGAGGAGAGAAAACAAGAGGCATTCCCGCCGTGTGAGGGAGGAGCACAGGGAGCAGAGCTGTCACACAGCGCCGTACGTCATGTCCCGCTGACAGATACTGGCTGCAGCAAAGAGGCTGTAAACCAAAAATAGCTGCTTCCTGCACACATGAAGTAAATAGATGGGAAGGCATTCAGGCGCCCAAATCTCCACGTCCTGTGCCCTGCTGTGTGGTGGCCTGGCAGAGAGGCTCAGCGTCAGGAAAGGGGGTGCACCTGCCTGTCCCCACAGGAGAGGGTTGGGTGGTGCAGAGGTGCCAGCCTGGGCTGATCCTACACCTCCGTGGCCCAGCTTGGTGCAGGCCAGCTCTTGGTCTGCAGTACCATGTACATCTCCTGTCTTCCACCACCGCTGGGGCCTGTCCCCATCATCATGGGGACACACTGGCACAGGATACCCAGAGAAGATGCGGATGCCTCATCCCTGACAGTGTCCAAGGCCAGGTTGGACAGGGCTTTGAGCAACCTGCTCTGGTAGGAGGTGTCCCTGCCCATGGCAGGAGATGAATTTGAAGGTCTCTTTCAGTCCAAACCATTCTATGATTCTATCTCAGACAGCTTCTTTTCCTGGAAGGTGTTGCTAATAAGTCCCATGCAGTGTTTTCCCTCTATTTTCTATTCAGCATTGAGAAAAATGTCCCCATTAGGTTTGCTGACATCTTACTGTTGCTTTACTGAAAGCCTGTTTCTCACCTTCTTCTTCCCTTCATCTTTCTTGGGGCAAAACAAGCTTTTATTTCCAGCTAGGGAAAATGGAGACCACTCCTCATCCCCAGCCCTGAACACTGGGGAGTAAAATATTGGTGGTGGCCTAACGCCATTAAAATTGCTTTCTCCCCATGCCTGTGGCTCTGTGTCTCCGTCTGCTCCCAGCCACGGGGTGCTGGGTCGGCTCCTGAAGAACGGTGCACAAAGAGTGGAAAATTGGGGGCAAACTGGTAAAAATGCTGCGTTGGAGCTCAAGTCAAGGGATCTGCTCCGAGGTCAAGGAACTGCTGCTTTTGCCAGCAGAAAAAAAAGAGCCCAGATGTTTTTCAATTTACACAGGCGAGCTCCCCGAATGCAGGTTAGCACTGTGGAACTGCACGTTCGCTCTGGTAGGGACCCCCTCTTTGCAAAGTCGCCAGCATAAAATACACGCTGAGAAACAGGAGGTCGGAGCGCTGAAGTGATTTAAGAGCCTTTGCTCCCACTCAAGGATTTTGAAGGGGTCTTCGTGTTTGTTGTGTTTCTAGGTTCTAATATCAATGAGAGAATTAAATCATTATATTAAAACATCAAAACACTAATGCTTTGTTTTCGTTGGCACGAGCCAAAATGATCTAACTCAAAAGCCATGAAATATCAGGCTTTTTTTTTATTTTTTACTTTTTTTTTTTGCCTGTGAATAATAAGATCTCTGGCTGCTTGTGGTAGTAAATTTAATAATGACAGTGATTTGAAAGGTCTGAATCCTAAACGTGAAGAAATGTGTTTTACCTCCTCCACCCTCTGCCTTTCTCTCCTTTCCCCCCTACTACTGTCAGGAAGTTTTGTGCCAAATAAGCCAAAATACATAGATTAGAGCCTATCCTATACCAGGTGAGTGCCAAACTCTACATACCCGGTGCAAAGCTCCATCTCCCAGGTGGTCTGAATTTGCTTATAGCTGGGTCCTGTAAGCAGATTTAATATTTCATAAGCACTGCTCCATCTCATGCCTATATTATTGACACCACATGGAAGTCAGGAAATTGGTTCTTTCTGGGAACAGTTTGCAGAAATATGCAGCCTGTCAGCTCCTTTCTCATGGGGTGCATTAACAGAGGGGCTCGCAATTACAAGTAATGAACCTTCTCCAGATGTCTGCAGTGACTCAGCTCCAACTTTATCTTCGACGTCCGAGATGGACTCGACAGGATTATTTGTGGATATAATATAATAACTTCACAAAACGTGGAATTCCCAATTATTGCAAGGTGGGCGAAGCATTCGGTAGGAGAGGGAACACCGAGATTTATCCACTGGAAAAACAACAACAACCAAAAAAGGAAATACGCGGTGCCATTTCCCCCTCTTGAAACGGCGAATGTTCCCATGCTGTTTTAATTCTTCCTCTTTACGATACCGTTTATGTTACACACATTAAAGTTAAGTCATGTCTTTAATAAGATGGAAACTAGAAGTGAGATTTTGAAGGGAAAGGAGCTCGGCATCCTAAATTTACTCCGCGCTTGGAGAGCACAGAAAAACATCAGAAAGGATGGGATATACCAAAGAAAGCAATTTTAATTGTCATCCTCCATGGAAAATTGAATCCAGTCATTCCCCACTGCTGTGAGTGCCAACGTGCTGTGCTATATATGGCTGGGTGCTTATTTTAGCAATTCAGCTGTACAGAAAAAGTGTAACCAAAGTGAAATTGCTTGGGTAAAGTTCGAGCTGCAAATGATGCATTGGGTTTCTTGAGTTATAAATTTTAAACTGGGTATTCCAAAGCCTGCATCAAATAATTGGGACAAATCTGTTTTACTTTGGGTTTGATTAAGAGCGATAATTTCATGCTAATGCCCTCCAAAGGCATACTTGTCAGGCATGGATAAAGAGATGCTGAATTATCTTTCTTTTAAATCACAAGTCTCCTGGTACCCAAGTTGTAAGGCTGGGGTCTCCTTGGGGAAGTATTTGTATACCTTCTTGGGCAGAGCTGCAGGTTTGTTTGATGTGGATCTTCAAGATAAAATTACTGCGCTCCAGATGTTACAGTTTAAATGTTTGTACATAGGGATTTCCTTGGTTGTTGAAGAGAGGAGACTCAAAACAGACTCGATCATTCATGCATCTATTTCTAGCACATGCTTTGCTATGTTTGAAGAGGTGAATGTCAAGAGGAGCTTTTATAAACAGGCCTTTCTTTCTCAGAGCGCAGTTTGTTTACCAGCTAAAACGTGCGGAGCCGGCTTCTTCAGCGCTAACAGCAAATTGTTGATTTAAACCATCGCGCTTCTCCCACCGCTTACAAAAATCTTCCTTTCTGGTCAGGATGAGAAAATAAAGGGGGAAATTTTGCTCCCTACCTGTTGGCTGCCAAAGGACGAGATGTACTCTGCCTGCATCCCCACCAGCTGGCATTGCAGCTTCTGCGGTGGCTTTTTCCAGCCGTGGGAAAAGGCTGAGTTCAGGGGATGCTGGACCTGGCTCTGGATTGTGTTGATCTGAGGAACCCAGCTCTCATCCCTGCTGTAACTAGGTTTTTGCTCCCCTCGGGGTCTCTCTGTTCTCCCCGCTGTGCCCTGCCACTCTGCCAGCCCCGTGCCGTGGGCTGGGTGTCACCGAGGTGACATGGGGACGTGGATAGGAATCATACCCACAGGGAAACTAGTACCTGTTTGGGAAGGAGCAGAGACCTTCCCCATGTGGTTTTGTGTCGGAGACGGGGCATCGGGGCTGCTTCGCTGCTGTGACTCTTCGTGTGCATTCACAGCAACTTGGGACGAAAAACCATGTCTTGAAGCAGCAGCATGTGTGGGGGCACAAATGACTTCAAAGGGAACAAAAGCACAGCACTGTGGTTGGTAGTTATCAAAAGGAAAAGCCAGCTCTTTGTGAATAAACAAAATAAAAAAATAAAAGCCTAGTGTGGGACGGGGTCTATGGTGATGCCAGTTTTGGTGGCACTGCATGCAGCAGTGGGGGAGCAGGGCTGGGACCCCTCTCTTGGGTGTCTGTAGAAGTCGAGGTAAGAGGTTGTGCTGCTTATGTGTGGACCGAGGGAGCTGGGGCCTACCTCAGCACCCGTTATGCTCATCTGGCAATTTGGGGTGGCCTTGATGTCCTGAGTGATGGCTTTGTCAGCACGGATGTGCAGAGGAGGGGGTTGATTCTTTATTTCCGTATATCTACAAATTCGACTTTTAACAATAATTGAGAAATTGAGGGAAGAATATACAAACCTATTAAAGAGTAGGGCAAAGAAGAGGCAGGGGCAGGTGGATAAGGAACAAAGTGATGGAGAAGAGACCTGTTCCGAAGTCAGTCCCAATCCCCCATGCTCCACAGCAAGGTGGGGAAGGGTCTGTAAACCCCCGTTTGAGTTCAAAGCACGAAGCGACCGCGTTTCTCCCCATCTTCCCAGGAAAGCGGGAAGGCATCCAGGCGTGAGCACCACATGGAACTGCAAAACACATCCCTGCAGCAACACGCTCCCCTTTCTCTCTTTTTACACACACGCAGCTGAGAAGCTCCGAGCCGGTGGCTGTAGGCGACGTAAGCCTGCTGCGTCCAGCCACCCGCGGCTCAGCCGGAGCATCTGGGGCTCAGGCTGCCTCTTTCCAGGCACCTCGTCCCTCTCCATCTATGGTGGTGGTCTCAGATGAGCCTGTGGCTCCACATCTGTCGGACCCGTGCCGCCGACCCCAGGGTGCGAGCGGGCGTCCTGGTCGGATGTTTCCCAAGCGGCTCGAGGCGTTTGTAGTGAGAAAGGAATGTTCTTCCTGTCCCGCCCCATCCCCTTTCAAAGCCCTGCGTTTCCCAGCCAGCCATATGACTCCCTTCCCAATATATTCTTCCCTTCAGCTGTATTTCATGTTTTTAGGGTTTTCGCTAGCCCACAGCACTCGGGAGAAACGTTTCTCTGCAAAACCCTGTGGAGGAGAGCTCCCCTGCTGCCACGTTGCCTGGGAGAGGGGTCCACTTGCAAAGCTCATGCAGCCACCTTCTGCTCAGATACAGCCCTTGGTTCATCCCCGCTCAGGCAGGCCCAGGTGAACATCTAAGACTTGGGCTTTCATACCACCATTTCCCACCAGAGTGACAAGAAGTCTAGTGGTTTTGAGGGTCTTTTAAATGGCACAGCAAACTCGTCGCTGCAGTCTTCATCCTGAGGAGGAAGGAATTTCAAGGTTGCTTGGTTTTGTCATTACTACTGCAGAAGTTTGCATCCTCCTTCTTTGCAGCCAGAAGACACACTTTCTCCAGTCAAGGGGACAGCATGGAGCGCAAGGACAGTGGCTGCATGCTGGTGACTGGCCTCTGCAAGGAGATCTGGTGTGCATCAGGACAACCTAGCAAGCCAATGCCTGTAGAATTTGTCTGGCCATTGATCCTCAGATTTGGTCCAAGGTTTTTGCAGTGTCAAGTCCTGGCTGGCCAGAGGATGTGCTTGGTAAACTGAAAGCCTGACGAGAGGAAGGTCAAAAAGAAATAAGAAGCACAAGGAGGGCCGTAGTCCAGAGACATGAGCTTTCCAAAGCTGGGCAAGGAAAACCTGTTGATCTTAAACGTACCTGTGGATGACAACAAGAGGCATTTTTGTCTGGTCTGATTCTGCCTCTTGCTTTCAGCTTTTGGTGATTTTTAAAGCAAAAAAACATGCAAGAAACTGAGTTGCGCTTTTCCTATTCTGCTCAGGATCCCCCCCCAAATCCTCTATAGAGCATCACAATGCGGTTCTCGGTGTTAGAGTTTTGGAGCATGCAGGGGCTGACAAAAACAGTGGGAATGTCACAGCCCAGACTCTGTAAACTTCAAAGTTCTGTTTCATGGTGGTTATGGTGACTTTACAGCTGCCTGGGGTATATACCCCTCCTGGGTCCTTTCGTAACGACTTCAGTCACACCGAGTGTTGCCAAGTCTTACCTTGGCCAAGAATGTCTGCCTGCAGCTTGTCGGTCCCGAAGAGGACAGTCCTCAACTCCGTAGCAGGGTTTTCCCTGCTGAGTGGATTATTTGGTTGTCCCTGGGGTGAAAAATGGCACATATACAAACTGGGCAGCAAAGAGCCAAAACTGGGTTTGGGGTAAAATCAGCCAGGGAGTGATAGGAAAACAGGAAAAATAGGGGGGATGTAGTTCTTAGAGCTAAGCAGCATGTGACAAACAGGTGCAATTTTTCTGGGATAAAAAGGAGCCGTGCCACTTCAAATAGGGTAAAAAAATTGCCCGTGGTTGTGCGGGCTCCCTTGCAGCACAGCGCTGTGCGGCTCCTCCTCTAAGCCACCGGTGTGGGAAACCAATAGCACACTGCAGCACGAAGGATGGTCCCAGGTGACCGCGTGGCTCGTGGTCCTCAGCCGGCCGGCGGTGCCCTTTGTTCCCCGGCGCGTGGCACCAGAGGAGCAGACCTCGGCACGGCTGCACAGCCGGAGCTGCAGGACTCCCACCGTCCCGTCCCAGAACACTTTGTCCTTGGATGCTGCTCGCGGTGCGGCTGCGAGGACAAAGACCTACGAGCCAACATAAATCATCGTTTGAAGTCTGCAATGACAACATGGAGAAACATTAATGGGATCGTTTAATAAAATCCACATTGTTTCCATCGGGAAGCTGTATAAACAGCGCTATCAGGGGCTGCCGAAGCCAGCCCTTGAAGGCCATGAGTGAGTGCTGCTCGGCTCATGCTCGTCACACACGGAGGGAGGCAGGGAGCTGGATTGAACGATTGATTAATCAAACGGTAGTTTGGCTCCAGGGTGGATCCCATGGGAGCTGGGCTGTTGTGCTAACACACCCTTCCCTTTGGCGGCAAGCTGGCCACCTCCTCCTCGAGCCCAGCTGTAGGTGAGGGATGCACAGAAGAATGCGTGACGCCTCTTGCTTGTGTTTACCCTCTCATCCAGACAGCACCGATGGGTCCCAACTGCTGCTGGTTAGGGCTGAGAGATCCCCCTCGCTGCTCTTTCTGGGAAAATCAGCTCAGTTAATCAACGCCAAATTCTTCTCTTCCTGCCCGCTGTCATTTAGGGACTGCGAACTGTTGCAGTCTATGTGGTATTTCTTAAGTCTGAGTTCTTGGAGTCATGTGACAAAGTTCTCTCAAATAAGGTGTGAAACCTGAGATCACCTTCAAGACTCAGAGAATATAAAGAACAGAAAAGGGACTTATAAAAAAAGAGGTTTGAGTGACTGTCCCAGTTTCAGGGAGCTGATTTTAAATATGGTAGGCTATGCTGAGAAGGTGTAATTTTAGTAGCAAGGTAACACCTGTGAGGAGAAGGTGATACAAGCCATGGCAGAGCAAGAGCATGAAAGGCTGTCCTTAGGAAGTGAGACCCTGCCTGAACTTGTATCCTACTATTTGACATGGCTCCCTCTCTCCTGTAGGAGATGAAGAGCCCTGTAAACGGCAATATGGGCCACTCTCACACCCACAGCACTACACAAAGTCTAGGTACACACCTCTGCTCTCCTCCTGGACATGGACCAGAATCCATGAAGGTCTGACTGCATCTCATCATACTTTAGGTGCCTCCAGATGATGCAGTCCTTCCAGGCTCCCTATGGAGCTGGTGCTCCCAGGGCCCCAGCGACCCAGTATCTGCTGCTGCAAAAGGGGAAAAGGGCACCTTCGATTTGCCTATTTCTCTCCAATTATTATAAAGGGAGCCTCTAAGGTATGCAGGTCAGAGACACCTGTGCCAGGTCAGAGGGGTGGCAAAGGTGGTCATCTTGGCCTGACAGAGGTGACAGCATGGTCCGCCTGGCTGGCAGGACACCACTTACATCAGGTACATCCAGGTACCCTGTAATGCAGGTGACTGCAGAGCTATGTCACAAGACATAAGCTCTATCCCTGGAGACTTGATGGGGCTCTGAGCAACCTGATCTGGTTAAAGATGTCCCTGCTCACTGCAGGAGGATTGAACTAGATCATAGAATCACAGAATGGCCTAGACTGGAAGGGACCTTAGAGATCATTTAATCCAACCTCCCTGTCATGGACAGGGACGCCTCTCAATTAGATCAGGCAACACATGGGGACCGAGCAGGGATCGAACCTGTGACCTTGGTGTTATCAGCACCACGCTCAACTGACTGAGCTAACCAGCCCCCTTAAAGGTCCCTTCCAGCCCAATGCATTCTATGTGCTTCTATGTTTCTATGATTCTATGATTCTATGATTCTGATTCTACGATTCCAAGAGTGGCCCAGCAGAGGATAAAAAGAGAGCGTAGTCATTTTATGTCTGCAAGAGGTGCAAGTCTGAGAGCTGGGAGGGACCTCCACCACATATCCATCTAAGAAGAATCCTCAGACAATATCAGGTCAAGTTTCTAGATGCCGACTGCTACACCTGCTGTCCTAGAACCTGGAGACTCCACGACCCCATCATTGTCAAACCTTCACTTCTTTTGAGGACATCTTCCCTCCCTATTACTCTTTTCCCACCAAGAAGTGGTAGCTGAGGGAGCAGGTGCTGCTGTTCCACTCCTGAATTTCCTTGTCAACGCTGGTTTCTCTGCCCTTTCTACTCCTTGTTGGCTGCATCTTTTCAGTGCCTCTCCTACCTCTGGAGGTCTTGGTGGACTCCACTCTCCCAAACCTCAACTGGGCTTTCAGCAAATCTAACATTTCTTCCCATGAGTCCTCAGATGAAACCCTGTGGCCACCGTAACTTTCAGCAAGAACAAGAAATTCAATTTATGTAGCTTCAGCTTGTTCCTGCCTCTCATAATTAGTTGATGTCACGCTGATGACCACCATCCATGCTGAGTTAGGGATCTAGCACAAATAGCTATTGCTATGGTGTTCAGTGTTTAAGGCAACCTATCGGTTCCCATGGAGACTCTTGATTTTTGTTAGTATTTGGCTTTGGGCTCTGTGCTGGTGCATTTTGTGATTTGTGGCTTTCTTGGAGTCAGTCATGGGTACAGACACTTTAGGATGGGTCCCTTCTCTACTCTCAGGTCTTCTGTAGTTTCTTGGCCACCTCTAAGAAAATTGTTCTGCATTAGTTTTTTGGAAAAAACAAAAAAATGTGGCAGCAACCTGCTGGGTTTTCTTCTAGAGCTCTGCATTCTTCTCCCAGATGTCTTTGATCAGCCAAGGCAAAACACTTAGGTGGTTTTATTTTCTTCTGAACTTTGCTTTCTCTTGAATAGAGTGCAGCCCCACCTGCTTAAGAGGCTTTCTTGTATCAGTACCACCTTCCTTCCTAGTTTATGGACAACATTTTTTCTGTTAATTTCCACTAAGGGCTGAAAATTTGGTCTGGCAGACTTAGGTGATTTCTGCATTTGGATCCAGTGGGATTCCCAGCCCTACACTCCTTTGACTGTGGTGCAAAAAACGGATCGTAACATCACATAGCGGTGTGTCACTGAAAAAAAAAACCCACCAGAAAACACCAGAAAAAAACCCAAGTAACTAATCAGCTCTTTGCAATATCATAGCTGTGGTTTTCCTAGGTCCATCATTAAGCCCAGATACAGTCCTGGGGGGCTGGACAATGTGACAGCAATCTGAAGGCTGATTCTGCCCTTGCTACACCTCCCCTGCTAGAACAAAATGCAGAATAATATGATCTTTCTGAGAATTTGCTGGTGAGTTTGTTAATTGTTTGGCAGCCTTCACCCACCCTAAATGACATCGTAACTCTGAAGAGCATAAAGAAAAACAGAAGAGAGAAAGAAAAATCTTTGCTGAATCTAATTAGATGAATCTAATCAAGGGCTGCAAACATAACCATGCTTGAATTGTAACTACGTCATTATTTCTTGACTGTAGGGCAGAGTTAAAGAAAGAATATCCTGAATGAACACACCCTGGGCTGGTTTGGATTTCTTTCCCATTTCAATTTAATTCTGGTTTTTCTGACCCTAGCTCCTGGGGCTTGGGATGAGTCCAACGTCTCTGTAGTGGTGTTACTCCACCTGCAGCCTCCAACTCAGCCTGGACGTCTGTTTGGGACTGCATATTTTCTGAAATTGCAGCATTACCTGAAGGCCCCCTCCAGGACCAGACCCCAGAACGGGCACCAGCACCTACCAACAGGGTGGTTTCGGCAAAAAAAAAGGGCACGGGGCTGCATTTGAAGGGGCAGCCCCATGCATTAGCTGAGATTCACCTGCTGCCTTCAGTGTTCTCTCTTTGCTTTGTCCTCCTGCTAATGTGGTGACTTGGATCCTACTGCATCATGTCCACCTGTCACTGACTCCCACTTCACGACTATGCTCTGGGTAAAAAGGGCAGCAGAAGGGTCAGTAAAATTGTAACTAAGATTTTAGGATTGGTTTAGGTCTGCGGCTAGATTTTGTGTTTGGGAGAAATATACACAGAGAATATACTGAATATAATCTGTGAGTATGTTTTCTGGACTTAGAGAAAAACCTCTTTCATGATGAGGGCAGGAGAGGGTGACCCAAAGAGGCTGGGCACTCTCTGTCCTGGGAATTTTCCAAGGCTGACTGGATAAAGCTCTGAGAAACCTGGGCTGAGCCCTGAGGTTGGATTATGTACCTCCCGATGCTCCTTCCAACCTGCAGGATCCTATAACACTTGTTTTTATTATATTGTTTTCTAGACCATGTGGTGAACTACAGCTGATGCACCCTGCCACACCTTCAGCTCAGTCTCTCATTGCTTCCTCTTTTTCTGTTCTTCTTCCCTTCACTGCTATGTAAGGTAAGGACAGGCCTGCAAGGAAGGTCAAGGCAGGATCCAAGGGGTCTTCACATGGCAGGACAGAAGGGAGTTCTTGAGATGTGTTGGTGTGGTATGGAAGACTTGGGCTGGATGGACATGACCTCAAAAATCAAGTCAACATAGCATCTGTAGCATCTCTCTGGGATTAGAGTACGGTTGCACCAGGGAAGGAAACAAGCCTTAGGAGACGACCTACCTTATTGGGACAAAACCTTTTGGGCATCTCTAAAGAGCTATATCAGCAGGAACACCGTCCTGGGGCACTCAAACCTCGAGGGATTGCTTCTACATTGCTAAAATTGCTGGAACTCAGCACAAGCAGCAAAAAGAGCTGTAAGGCAAAGCCAAATAACCTTCCATCAGAGAGGACCCTGCTGATAAGAGTAGACCCTGTCTGGGGCTCTGGTGTGTTTGAGGAGGGCATAGTGTATCACAGGCTGAGGAGGTGTCAGCAGTGCTCTGACTTTTGTGAGCAAAACAGACATCAGGCTTGCAGTGCTGCGCGGAAGACATGCGAAGTTATCCATCTGCTCCGCTCAGCCCCAGGAAGACCTCGGCTGGATATTGAATCCAGTTTTTGGCACTACACTTGAGAAAAGATGAGGACTCCTTGGAGAAGGTCCAGAGGAGGAGAACAAAGAGGAGCTCTAGAAATCATGACCTGCAAGGAGACACTGAAAAAAATGGGGTTGTTTAGTCTAGAGAGAAGAAAAGTGAGGAAAAACATGATAACAGCCTTCAACTGTTCTGAATTTCCCCACTGGATAGGAGATAGGAAGCAGTCCTTGGTGTCTGCTGGGCCCAGCATATAAAGTGATTAGGCTAAGGGCAAGGGTGACTGAGGTCAGACTTTAGGAAACATTTTCCAAGGGCGAGACCTGGGATTCCATGTGTGGGAGGTGGTGGAAACTCCATCACCGGAGACTTTCAAGAACAAGTTATTTAGCTGTGTGTCAGGACAGATAGGTGGATGAGAAGACCTGCGGGAATGAGAAGAGCTCTTGAGGTCTCCCATGTGAACTCACAAGCTGAGCTACTCCAGCTTTGTCCACATGGAATTTTTTAAAGCGCTAAGGGATCATCTTATGTGCTGAAAACCACTTCTTCCGCTTCTCACAGAAGTGCTACCCCAGCAGCTCTGAAGAAAGAGTGAGGACAGGGCTTCCCAAAGCACCGATCCTCGGGCAGCCTGCGGTCGGCATCTCCACACGGGAATGCCAAGGCATGCGGAGAAGCTGGACGTTGCTGGTGCAGAACCGGGTGTTGGAGGAAAACAGTCGTGTCAAGGGCGGGAGGTACCGTGGGTGGTTTCATTGTAGTTGTTTTTTGTAATTTATGGCTGGTGAGCCTGGAGTCTGGGAGGAGTGTTCCTTTTTATGCTCTTTTGTATAAATCCAAATAAATAAATTCAGGGAGAATCTCTTAGGCAACCAGGGCTCGGCCAGCATATAGCTGTTAAGATTAATATCTGCCTCTTGAACTGCGCCAGAAGACCAGAGAGGGAGCTGGCAGGGATCTCAAAGCACTTTGTAGAGTGTGTTGGAAAGTCTGGCAAGTTATATGGTGCTCCAGTGGGAATTGAGTCGTCGGGCAAAAATCAATCCCAGCGGAGGGTGAAATACTGGATGTTCCAACCCAAAGTGTTTACCTTGAGAAAAAACTTGTGTTTCTAGAAGGAGGGGACATCTCAACTCTGGAAACTACGCTGCTATGCTCAGAGCTGAAAATGCCACTGATACCTGGGGTGGAGGTCCATCACCCTCCTCTCTCCCCTTGGTCATGCAGGGAAGTGAGAGATAAGGCAGGCAGCCCCAGGATTACTGTCTCCCCACAATGATTTTAGGAGATTGAGGAGGACACCAAGGGAGTGACACGTTGGTTTATTAGCCCGACAGCCAGAAGGCCAACTTCTTCATTGGAGGAGAACCGGCTGCCACCAGTAAAATGTCACCGCCCGGCTGAAGCAGTGGCAGAATAATGGATAGGGGTGAGCCCCGAGGAAATGTTGGATCCTGAACGCTCTCAGATGCTGTGTTCAATAATTGTATGACATGGGTGTTCAGGGGAGTTTCTCCCAGAAACATTTGTTTTATAAATGGCTCATTTTCTAATTACATTTTGCAGGACTGAGCAGCAACAAGAAAAAAAAAGGGAAATAAAGAAAAGAAAAAAAAAAGAGAGAAAGGGAGGGCCATGAGACTTGCCAAAGCCGACTTGACGTACGCTTCCTGCAGCTTCCACTTTGACATGAATCAGAAATATCCACCAAATGCCAATAATAGTTCTTGCAGGAGATCTCCTACATGGGGAACCTTGCGCTTGGTGGGACCAGGAGTGGTGGGGTGGCCGAGATGACTTTAACAGGGATTACCCAGGGTAGAGGGTCCTCTGCCACGGGTGGTCGTGGCCGTTCTCCGCAGGCTTCCCAGCAAGCTCCGTTTCCCTCCCACGCAAGCCAGCTCTGCGGTCTCGCTCGCTCTTGATTGAAGAGCGCCTTTGCAAATGAATCCCATTGTGGGGCGGTGAAGGAAGAGTTAACCACTTCCTTCCAAAAAAATAAAGAAAAAAATAAAACGACACCATTTCCTGAGCTGGGCAAGATGAGCCGAGCAGCAGGGGGCTCACAGGGTGACCCTCCTCAGTCCCCTTCAAAGAGGGGCAGGGAGAGGTTAGAGCATTGCTGGCTGGAGCGAGGGCTCCCAACCGTCTCCTTTTGGCATGTGCCCTTATTTACAGGACTTTTTTGGCTCGGCGCTGCGAGGCCAGGTATCCCATGAAGCTGGGTGAGAGCGACTTTAAAGCATCTCCCGTAACGGGGGAAAGAGGGGAGTTAAAGGATGCGGCCCGTTTTCACGCTGGAAGGGAATCTGGTGGCCACATGTATCTACGTCCTCCGACTTGATGATGATGATGAAAGATGTCATGCTAGGAAACTCTGGAGATCAGAGACATGCGGACCACATACCGGCATTTCAACACGAGAACACAGCTTCCAGCGTCTGCCGAACCTCGGAATTTGCACCTTGTAACACTAGAAATGGACATCTGTAGACGAAAGAAGAAACTCTTGTGTACACACGGATTTTATGAAGCAAGGAGGGAGGGGAGGCTCTTGCATCCCTACAACGCTGGCAGCCCTGCTGCCAACTCTTCCCTGTTGGACGTGGAATGGGAGTTTCGCAGCACTCGTGCGTTTGTGTGTGTGTGCATGCCTACGTGCATGGGTGCACACGCGCGCTGTTCTGGGATTAAAAATCTTTTCCAGGCTCAACAACAAAGGGTGGCACATGGCAGCTATTGTCCCTGCTCAGCCAGGGTGAAGTCGGGGGAGGTCACAGATGTCCTGACCATATTTAGCTCTCAGTACAGGATTAATTTAGTTTAGCTTTTTTTCTTTCTTTCTTTCTTTCTTTCTTTCTTTCTTTCTTTCTTTCTTTCTTTCTTTCTTTCTTTCTTTCTTTCTTTCTTTCTTTCTTTTTTTTCCTGCTTTTCTTGTTTTTTTCTCTCTAAGGGAGAAATTGCTGACTGGAATGCAAGTCACATGTTTCAGAACCAGTAAAGTTGGTACTCACCCTGAAGAAATCCTCATAAAAAGGCTATTTTTCAGGAGAAGAGCAAGATCCTGGTGCCCTCCAGAGCCAAAGTCCCGGCAGTCTGGCTCACCAGTCACCTTTGATAATCAGGGAGCAGTTTCATACAGAATCAGGAATTTTGGCCAGACCCTTTCTGAACAAGCGTGGCTATCTTCTCCTGACCCTCTCCCCTGCAGCCGTGAATGTGGGGGGGCAATACTCCCCCGAGAAATTCCTTCAACCAGCTGTTTGCGAGTCTGCCCCGTAATGAAAATAAGAGGGAATAAAAAAAAAAAAAAAGCCTCAACTCAATGACCCTCCTTCTTCTTGCCAGATGAGCTGTTCCTCAAAAACACCTGTCTGGTAAATTAGAGTGGGAATTGTAAACGCCAAGCACAGCATATTTTCCTTCGCCACTAATATATTGAAGTTGCATATGGTGCTCTAGGGGCAAGGCGATTGTTTCAAGTCAGATTTTCAAATAGTGAGCAAATCCTAGGGGGAGAGATTCGCTGATTTACAGTGCGTCTTGAGAACGTATCACCATCCCCTGCCCCAGGTAAGGAAAACACAAAGCAAAGGCTGGAGGTATTGACCAGGACTAGGACTGCCTCGCTGGCCAGGTCGATGCAAAGGAGGGTGGTGCTGTAAGCACTGAGGCTGGAAGAAGAACTCAGGTGATTTCCAACCACAACACAGACGTGAATTGTAACCATCATAAATTCAAAAGCAGGAGGGGTCCCCTCTGCATTCGGATGTTCAGGCTAAGGTTGGTGAAATGCTTTAGCCACATGCAAAGTGCCAGCCCTGGTGCAAAGGAAAGAGAAGGAGCAGAGGGAAACTGAGGGCACACAGGATAGTTGTATTTCCCCTTTATGACCCCTTTTTCGTGGCCCGGTAAGTGATGAGTCTGATTTCATCCCACCATGCCAGAGTTGGGAATTCCCACACAGAAGCCATGCAGGAACCCTTAGCGTACCTATGCATAAATGCAAAGTGACTGAGGCTTTCAGATCATTTCTGAATAAATGCTAATGCAAATAAAAAAAGTATTTAGGTAAGTGTTTTGTCGTTGAGTCCCTTCATAGCTGGAATAAGCGATTGTTTCAGATTTATGCACTACGTGTTGTTTTTCTTGGCAGTTTGCGGAGTGCCGTGGTCTCCAAAAGCTTGCAATTTCAGGGATATTTTCTGATATTTAAAGAGAACATTTTGGCCAAAATCCACAACCTGCCTATAGTCACAGATACTAAAACTTCTTTCCAGTGACTGCCACTAATCACGCAACACTTTTGTGCTTAGCATCTTGCCCTTGAGTTGACCCAGGAACTAACGGATCCCCATTCCTTCATGCTGAGGTTGTGGCTTCCCCCAAAAAACGGTGGGTGGGTAAGTCCAGAGAGGCTGGAGCAGCCTGGAAAGCTGCTGCCTCTAACAGGTAGTTGGTAGTTGGCTGCAGGATTGCAATTAAAAAAATAAAGATACATAGTTGATAGACAGATAGATAGACAGATAGATAGATAGAAGTGGTTCAGTGTAAAAAAGAGGTAAAAATAATAATGGATATATGTATTTTGCCTGTGCAAATGTTGACACGCAGCAAAGGCACGAGCTAGAAAAGAGCCGGTGATGAGAAAATGTTTTCTTTTGCTGGGCATGGGACATTGGGTTCAACTAGTAGTAGAAGGGAGTAGATGAAAGGCAACATGGAAATAAGATTAAGAATAAGAATAAGAATAAGAATAAGAATAAGAATAAGAATAAGAATAAGAATAAGAATAAGAATAAGAATAAGAATAAGAGTACGAGTAAGAGTAAGAGTAAGAGTAAGAGTAAGAATAGCAATAACAATAATAATGTAAAGGTAGAGAGGAACTGAGGAAAGAACAGGTGTTTTTCAATGTTATTACCAAAAATGGTCCAACAGATTATTTTTTTAAAAAGCACTTGCATTTGCAAGTCATGTTCAGGCATTTATATCCCAGTTGAAGCCACCAAAGAGAAGGAGAAAACACGAATGCTTGTCCGACCTGTGCCCTGCCCCAGGGAAGCGAGGCCATGCTACGCTGCCTCATCCCCTCATTACCAACCCTCCTAATTTTATTCCTGATTATTTATGTTTTTTCATGGGCGGCCATTAAATGTTCATTTGTTAAAGGCTTAACACATTCCATTACACCACAAAATTTATATTTGTAACAAAACGATGTCTCAGAGTGATTCAGAATTAAATTAATGTGACACGGACTATTTATCAATATGGCAGCTTGGCTGCTCGGGAACGAGGGATGATTTAGTGGCGTGTATGTGTGCAAACCTACGGACTCTGCCCTGGTATTTCTCTCGTACTACACAGGAACTGATAAAATAAGCCTCCAAAGTACCTCAACATATGGTTTAGATCATCAAAGAGAAAAATACTTGTAAAAGCAGAAAGAAGGAAACCAATAAACATGTACATCTTACCCGTTAACTCCCTCCGTAGGAAATGTAAACCATGAAGGATAGTGGGTTTTGAGTCAAATTCTGTCATTTGAGTATTTTTTTAATTACAGTAACATGCTGGCTTAAATTACAACGTGTCCATTCAAACAATGGCAGTGCAGGGAGGAGGCAGAAGCTGGTGCCGATCATCAGAGCTACACTGATTTACACCAGCGAGGCACTGAGCCCCTTTCGGGTGCTGCCCCTCTGAACCCCCGTGGGTTTCTCACTGTACCCGGCCTTTCCAGGTTGTTTTTACTCAAAGAAGAAATTTATGATATAGTGCTTTTTAAAAAAAAATAAATCATTTTTAAATAAACGTGGCTGCCTCGGGTATAAGATTTAAATGTTTCTTTTTCGGGAGGAGCAAGGCTAAAATCAATGTATGTTTTGGGAGATTCACATCAACATATATCATGAATGTCATCAATTTTGTAGTTTCTTAAGGAAGTCTCCACTGAAAATTTCCATATATTTGGGTTTTGCTCTGCCACGTGCCAGAGTTTAAGCAATCATACTGTACTCACACGAAGCATATTGAGATTATTTTTTAAAAATACATCCACTTCAGCTACACGGCATTTAGTCAGTAACCAATTTTCAAGCATGCAATTAAATAAAAATAAAACTCTCTTTACATTTGTTTGCATGTATCAGCATTAAAATAAAGCAGTAACTGTCCAAAGTGAAGACATCTGAGGCACTACTATTAGTGCTTCTGAATTAATAAATTCCTGAATTTTCCAAAAATGAGGATGATTGTTGAACATCTACTGAATTTGAAGTGCTAGGTAATGCTCACAATAGCAAGTGAGTTCAGGAAAGGATGAATCTTTCCTCTGGTGGAGTTCTCTTTATTTTTCTGTATCTTTTTAGCCACATGGAAATTAATCTCACTTTTTGATTTTCCAGCAATGCGTTGGAAGATCTGCTCTGACGATGTGTTTCAAAGTCTTTGAAGATCTACTCTTTTGAAAGAGTATCTAATGTTCTTCACTTCTTCACCATTTCCCCCCAGATTTCTCTGGATTCTTTTGTATTTTGCTGTGTCAAACTTTGTGGTTATCGCAGCGCAGGAGTTATTTATGGCTTCCTTGAACACCCTCCATTTCCTAGAAACATTGTCTGTCACGTGCTGTAACTTCAGGGAAATTTATGAAGCACATTGATAGCTCCATTTGTGATGATGTCACTGTCTTTAAAGGGAATGACTTCTCCACTTATTGTCAATATTTCAAATTGAAAGTACCAAACTTAACCTTAAATGGGTTCCACTTGGATTCCTTTCCCATTGATCACATAGATAAGCTCCATCATTTTGTTATCCCACAGTCTGAGTCTTCTGAAATGTTGAAATCAGATTTCCTTCAAGTCCATTTTGCATGAGTCACCCTGAGCTCAGCCAAGAACCCCCTCTGAAGTTCCCCCTCCATTGTACCCCAAAGCAAGCACGGATCCGGGACGTGAGTTCAGTCTTCACATGGACCCCCCAACATAGAATCATAGAATCATAGAATCATAAAATCATAGAATCACAGAATGGTTTGGGTTGGAAGGGATCTTCAGGATCATCTCGTCCCTGGGCAGGGACACCTCCCACCAGACCAGGTTGCTCCAAGCCCTGTTCAACCTGGTCTTGGACGTTTTCAGGGATGAGACATTCACAACTTCCCTGGGCTACCTGTGACAGGGTCTCACCACCCACTCAGTGAAGAACTTCTTCTTAATATCTCATCTAAATCTACTTTTTTTCAGTTTGAAACTGTTACCCCATGTCTTATCACTACACTCTCTGATAAAGAGTTCCTCTCCTTCTTTCTTGTAGGCTCCCTTTAAGCACTGGAAGGCCACTGTAAGGTCTCCTCTCTGCTCACCTGGCAACAGGTTTCATTGCGTCTGATAAGTAAATACTTTGATTTTAAATCACCCTTGTCTTTGTTTTTTCATATGAAACCTGCTGCTCTCTGAAAGAGATGGGAAGTTCTTGAGCAATGAAAGGAAATATAACAGAAAGATTTTTTTTAGCAGGGATTTACATATTTACCATCAAATTTACTGAAAAAACACACAGCTGTCTTAGCTTTTATTTACCCAGAATAACATTTGCCAGAAGACCCCAGACTGAGTCGTATAAAGGTCTCAGAGTTTAGAAGCACAGTTTCTTCATTAACTGATTTCACACCAAAATGAGGAAAATACATTAGCAGCTGGAAATCCTCCTGACCTGGGAGTTTCACCTACAATTAGAGAAAACCTATGACTGTGTTAACCATCTGCTCTTTCTTTTCTGAAGATGATCAAACGCTTGAGCAAAAACGCTCCTTTGTGCAGGGCTGTCGGGGGAACAAGTGCATGACGTGGGTCCATATTTATCTAGGAAAGCAAATAAACCACTTGTCTTGCAAAGGGAATTAAATGGAAACTCCTGATGATGCAGATCATGCGTGAAGTCAGCTGCAAGACCAGTTTTGGGGATATTCATGGCCTTGGTGTGTTTTTCTTCACTGCACACCTGATGTGACTAACGTGCTTCAAATGCTCTGCAGTTGCTTGCTTTCCAGCCAGGCCACCACGTCAATATGTGCACCTTCAGCGCCCGACCAGCTGAAGACCATGGTGCTGCAAGAAAACTGATGAACCTTTGCTGGAAGAAAAAAGGTAGCATTTATTTTTGCACCCAAACACCAGATTTTTCATAATTTCTTTCTCTTTCTTTTATTTAACTGAAGATATTTCCTTATTCTTTGGGGCCTAGACCCAAAGGATCATACCCGCTGCTTTGCCGTTTCTTCACAGCTGCTCTCACCAGCCCAATGCTCCCAACAACCCCAGTTCCAAATGATGCAGTTGTGCAGCCTTTGCATTTTCAATCTGTTGTGGAGAGAGCCCGTGTGATGGTGTCTGATGTCATTCTGGCTCATGCTTTCCATGAGATGAGAGCTTTGGGCTGGAGTTTCTATCATTTCAGCTCCCTTCTTCTGCCAAGGAGCCGAGCACCTTCACTCGCATCAAGGATGAAGTGTGGTTGCTCTGCCCTTAGATTTATAAGGAGCTGATTTCTTGCAACCATGAGCTTTGAATGAGTTGCCTGGAAACCCTGCAGGCATCACGTACTTGTGTACCCAACCACAAACCATGCAGGCTGGTGATCTACAGCTATGCTGCAGGTAGTAAGAGCAAGGGATCATCCCTCCGGCCATCCAAAAATGCTTGAGCATCTCTATCTGCCAGCTGCTTGAGCTCAGGCTGCCTTCAAGGGACACCTCGTCTCCTCAAAGAAGGATCCTCCAGCCCAACCATGTATGGGCAAACTTGAGAGCAGGCTGGGAGATGTCAAGGGCAGGTGGCCAAGGGGTACCCCATAGTAGCCCAGCTGCATCCACACCACGCGGAGGTGAGTCTGGGTGTGTGTCTTGCCAAGCCAGAGGAGCACAGATGAAACCTCTTTCCAATACATAATAAAAGGAGAGTGAAGCCAGCTGGAATATCCTGTACATTAAGTGTGATGACTAACTATAGCAGATGTTGGTGCATTTGTTAAAGTTTCCACCAGAGAAGGAGGGACTGGAATATGAGCATTTGAAAATCAAAGGTAGGCCATGAGTTAGGGAGGAGAAAGGGGAGATGAAAGGGAACGGAGCTGTGGGGAGGGAAGGCAGCTGCTGGGTCGGCGAGAAAGATGAGGGGGGAAATTGTGGTCTGGGGTGAGGGGCCAGGGGAAGCTTGCAAGGCCTGCGCAAGGACTGTGCGTAGGGTTCCTTCGTCAGGAAGGAAGGGCTGTTGAGCCTTCTGCAGCAAAAGGATAAATGGCTCCATTCCCAAGAGTGAAAGAGGTGGAAAATCAAACACACGGTTTGGGGCAGACATGGAAACCAGTGCTCAGGAACTGTGCACGCGTCTCCCACGCCGAGCCACCACGAGAGGAAATTCTGAGGTCCCTTATGACAGCTCAACCCCAGCTGAGACCAAGAACCTCTCTGGCAGTGCATCTCCTTTGCCTGTTGTGGAAACATTAGGTCTTTCTCTTTAACAGGTATATTCAACTCGGTGCAGTTACACTACACCCAAGTATGAGCCCCAAAGTCACAACATTTTATATACAGAAGAAAGGATAAATGCATTGAATTAATGTTATCGATACGTAAACATGATTTCTTGTCAGTGCTGTTTTCTCAGGAGTGTCTATCCAGTAAGCTGAGCCAATTTCTCAAAAATGCGACATGAGCTTTTGTGGCTGATCTCTTTTTCTAACAAAAAATTGAGTTGTAGAGTTGCTTTGAAAAAGAACAAAATGTGTTTTAAAGGACGTAGTAAACATTTTTTGTGGCTTGAAAGAAACCTGCATTGCACTGCGTTATCTGTTTTCATTTTTTTCCCCAACACCATCAAGATTAGTCTGAAATATTTTGTTTACAGAAAAAATTATATATTACGGAAAACATAGCTTCCAGTGAGCAAAATTAGACACAGAAAGAAAATCACAGTTTTATGGAGAGGTTAACAAACCCTTTATTTCTTCAAATTCTGAAAGTAACTTACTATGTTTTAAAAATGCATGCTAAGGAGCATAACCATCACTTGACTTCTACATTCTCTTTTATCAGTCAAGCATTTTGCAAGATTAGGTCTGTTGGCCAATATTTTGGCAAAATTCAAAGAGAAGTCTTATCCCCCGGGGAAAGGCTAATGCAAATGGAGTAGGAAGCACCCCAAAATAATTTATTAATATGGCTGCACACCTATCCAAACTGATTTTTTCTTCTCTTTAATGTTAAAATAATTATAACATGATGTCTCAGCTGATGTATGAAGCAATTTCCCTCAATATTTAGTAATCGCCTGCTGTGGGTCTGATGTAACAGTTTCTCAGATTTATACAGCCAAGTGTTTCTCTCTGCACAGAGCAACACAACTCAAGGTTTAAATTCCTTATACACAAATTTGTAAGTGGTAACGACTAGAGAATACATGTAGCTGATCTACGTGTTCCTGAAAAAAATCTTTCTAGTTATTCCGTACAATAATCTGTCTGTGTTACATGACACTGCTGATACTTGTATATGAGTATTTTTAGCAATACCGAAAGGCAAGGTGGATGATCAGGTCTAGTTAAGAAAAGTTCTTCTTTTAGCCCAGTGGGCTACGCTAATAAGATAATTTTCACTTTGGATATAATGCGATATTGCCTTAGCCTTTCCTTGGCAAATGAGATAAATGCTGGGGGGGAAAAAAGGCACCTAGATTCATTCTGGAAAAATGGAAGTTCTGGAAGAAAGATTACAATAAATGAAATATCACTGGCTTGGCTAGCAGCAGTTGGGGGAGAATGAAACAAATATTGGAATGACATAAATCCTGAGGAATTCCAGAGTTATAAGGAAGGGCTGAAAGTGAAGAAGGTAAAATTTTGGCGCTGTCTAGCCACAAAAGTTTCCTGGTGCAGTTATCCATTAGCGAAGTGGTCTTACGAGGAAATGGTGAAGGATATATAACACATGACATTTAAAAGTAGACTAAACAAAAACTATGCAGTCCTTCCTTCACAGACAAGTGCCCCAAAACCCCACTCCTAAAAAATCCCATGCAATCCTGTGCGCTGCATGCTCAGCCGCATCCCACAGCAGCTATGACCCCTTGGAGCAGTGACTTGTTTTCTTGAGCCACAGCCCAGCCAAAACTGGGCTTTGAATGATGCTGAACTCTGACCAGAATGACTTGAGCTGGAGCTTCAGTCACAACCAGCCCTGAAGCAAAATATCCCCTGACTCAACTCCCTGATAGCAAGCCAGGCTTTGGCAAGAGGTAAAAAACCTGTCGATAATGCAGCGAGGGTGATTCCACCTTTCTTGGTACTTCTGCACCAAATGTCTTCATTGAGGCATTTAGATGACCTTGGATTTGGGCCATGCTGGAAAACCCTGAAAGTCTTGGGCTCTGCTAATAGGTAGCAGCAAACATGACTTCAAGCCTCACTTCACATCTCTGTACTAAACCCCTGCTTCTTCTTGCTTGCTAAGATTTAGATCTGCTTGGTTTAGGGTCTCATTACACCCCACCACTACCAGACTTTCTCTTCTCCATTTCCGAGTGGGGTGAGTAGGTGCATTCACTGGTGTTGCACCATTTGCTCTGTAAGGGTGAAGACGGGACCTTTCCCCTTCAGCAGAGGGTTAGAAATTTCCTTAATTCAGGTTCATCCTTGGGTTTTCTTCCACTGCAAGGTCTGGAGAAGGATTTATCCGAGGTGACCGATAGAACTGTGATGAACACTGTTGGCGGTGTAACGCTGAGGTGATCAGCTGGAAGAGGTTTCTGCACAGATAAGTCCAGCTCTCAGTCCTACACCCCTGGTTCTGGTTGTCTTCTCCACAAGCCTGCTCCCTGTTAAATATACTGCAACAGCTTTTATTGTATATCAAGACCTAAATTTTCTTTTGTCCAGACTTTGGAAGTAACTCTCTCCTCATTCTATCCTGCTTCTTAAAGGCATTTTTTTTTGGCATCAGAAACTAGAGACAAAATTTTCTGAGGAGGATCAGGCTCTTCAGAGCTCTTTTTCTTTGCAGGTTTTCTGGCCTGTATAACGAAAACCTGGCAAAATATGGAAGGGCAACAAGCATAGTGTGGCCATTTCCAAGGGATGAAGTGGCTTGTGTGAGACTGAATCTGAATGGCAGGACAGTTTCGTCTCTGTAGTCATTCTGCCAGGTCAATGACCACCAAACAGTGAGAAGCAGAGACATGCAAAGCTCTTCATCGGTCAGCTGTAGCTTTGTTTCCTCCCTTCTTTTTCAATGAGTTTTCCATGACAGATGGAGAAACTATGTCACTCTGATAACCAAAACAGATAAGCTCGGATATCTCCATTAACTTGGTGGTACAGCAAGCTGGCCTTCATGAATTGGTTTTTTTTATGGCTAAAGTGAGATTTCAGCTTCCAAAATCATTTTTGGACACAAAGCAGAGGAAAAATCAGCTCTCTGTGATGCTGCCAGTTCAGTGTGCAGCAAGAAGAACCTCACATATCTACCACACGTCTCTTGAAAGCGAGGAGAGACAACGAGGCCCGTCTGCCTATTGTCTTGTAGTTGCTCAGGATTTTTTTCCAGCCAGAAAAGAATTGCTTTTTGTATGATGACTCCTTTGTATCCCAAGGCGCAGCAGTGGGAGAAATGTTCTCATTCCTTAAATGCTATTGTACTGAAGTTCCCTCTGTAGCATGTACTCATAAGTTGGTGGGACATCTCTCCATGACGCTGGCAATTGCACCTCCTTCAAGAATGGATGGGAAAAGTTCTGTGCTGCTCATCTCCACAGGAGTATTGTTAAATAAGAGTTAAATACAGACCCAGGCTTACTGGCATCTGTAAGAAACTCCAATGATAGCTTTCAGACATCAAATGTGCTTCACATTCTCTCTGTGTGATGGGGTCCTCAAACAACATCTCTTGAAACCAATGAGGACAGCTAAGTGGTGTTATTTGGTTGAATCCAGTTTCCGTGCTCTGGAAAACTCCTCATAAATTCTTACAAATCCATTAAATGTTTGTGTAGAAAAAAGGCATTTATATTAAGGTAGATGTCTCAAGTAAAGTGCCACTGGACGTTCTGCTCAATCAGCCATGCAAGCTGGAACTGGTGAGTTTGTCTTGCCGCTTGTTCCTATTGCAAAATGTCCTTCTCTGGGATCTCTTGCCACCACTTTAGCAGTAGTTACCAGTACTGGGGCTGGCAGTACAACATGTAACCCCCTAGCTGGGCTCCTAGCCACCTCCCCCAAAAGCCAGTCTAGTGGAGACTCCACGTGTGGTCACCGAGTCCCAGTTCCGGAGAGGAAAGTCCTAGGAACAAAACCATATCCCGCTGTGGACACTGCCCAGGAGAGATTTAATCTGGGGCTATGGTGTTCCCATAAACATCAAAAAGCAGATCGTCCTAGAATTTACGGCTTTCTGACAATATGAGTTGGCCTCTCTGAGCCAAGTGGCCACCAGGCACTTGGGATAAGAGTTAATGCCTGTCCCAGGCCTCTGCTGTCAGGGTTGCCAGGTGATTTGTTTAATGGGTAACGACTTTGTTTCTTAAAGCTTTCTTTCAGCAAAACAAAGTATTGCAAAGAACCAATGCCAGCGTTTGCCATGAGTCAAAACAAATTGTTGTCATCTCTGATACCGCTGTTGTTCATGTGAGTCCTGTGGTATGATCCCCAAAAATGCTGCTCATTTGAGGACTCCAGGGCAGAATGGGTCCTACCGGTCAAATCCTCCAAACGCACCTTCTTAATATCATCCATATCTACAAATCAGCCTGTGGCTGGAGCCACTATCGCCCTCCAGCTGGCAAGCATCCCGCACGGCGGCGGCGCTGGCCAGGGTGTGGGGGGCCGGGGCATTTAACCATTAGCGTGGTTAGAGTGACAAGCCCTTCCCTGGTTTCATTAAGCCTCTGAATTGCTGACATTCCTGTCAGATGCTAAGTGGGGACCTTTTCAAGAGTGGCAGCTGGGTCAAGATGTGCAGGCTTAATGAGTTAATGCAATTTGGTCCTCGACAAGGAAATTACTTTTCAGCGGGGAGGTCTCCGGTGCGAGAAATGTGTTGGGTTGTTGCTTCAGCCAGACGGGCAGACGGATCTGAGTATGTAGGGCAAGCATGGGAAGAGTGAGCTGAAACGCAATCACTTGTGGCCATGGTATGTCATCTTCCTAAAAGGAGACGGCTGGGTGGGTGGGGGGAAAAAGCCATGGAGCCTTTGATGGCAAATACTGGGGTCTATCTGGTCCTCATGCAGTGGGCAGAGGAGTTTGGTGAAAAATGAAACGGTCAGAAACAGGTTGGGGAGGCAGTTCTCAGGTGGACTTGTGCAGTTGCAGCCAAAAAGCAGAGTTGCAGCTTGGACCTCCGTGTTGCAGCAGGGTGGCTCTTGGGCACAGTGATGCTGCAGATGCCACACAGATGGCACATGGGCCAGGTGAGAGCCCCTGATGATTTTCATCACTGTTTCAACAGCCAGCACATTTGCTTTGAGGTTTTTGCATTTTATTTTCATCTTTCCTAACCTGACAACCTAAATACTTCCTAAGAGCAAAGGGCTCTTCCCTCCTTGCTTACCCCTCTCCTTATAGGAATGGATTTGGTCAGAGCTAGAGATAGAGGGCAGCAGCTCCCAGCTGGCTTTCAGAGATGCAAAAGCTGAAAGCATCTTCGGTGTTGGTGGCAGAGAGCTCTTAGATGTGACATTGGGTGTCTTGGCAGACAACTTAAACGCATTGGACTGAGTATCTGAATAGAAGTAGCACGAATAGAAAAGAAAGAGGAACACAATCCCTTCATTATCATTTCTTTCCTATGGGAAATACAGGAGAACAGCTCTGACACCTCCAAAGCCTCAGCTAATTCCTGCATCAACTGGGAGAAGGGGTAAGGGTGAGGAGGTTTGGGGTTTTTTTCCACCATCCTCTGGACTGGGACCTGGAAAGGTAGAGCTTAACAGAGGAGTTTTAATAGGCTCTAAACCCCAGGATTTACACGGCAGTAGTAATAAAACCCACTGGGGTATATGTTAGAGAGCCAGCTAATACACACCTCGGCTGGTGAGATGCATTATGGCCATTGCTGTGTGGATTAATGTCCCCATAGAACACGTCCTGTTGCGCGACATTGTTGTGAGGAGAATGAAGCAATAACTCCAGGACATGCCAGGCAAGTGCCTGCCCCAGCTCTGTGCTTGCAGATGGATCCCCAGCTCAGGGCTGGAGGTTTTCAATGTTAATACAAAACATTTGTTATAAAGCTCCCCCTCTCCTCCCATCCAACACCGATCGGCACAGCTCCTTCCTCGCCAACTCCTCCTCCTTCCATTCTGCCGGCATCGCTGGGCTTCCCGGTCCCTATCTGGGGCTACGTGCGTGGCCAGCTCGAGGCAATCCTTCAGCAGCCCGGTATGTCTCGGGGCAAGCCCAGGCGATGGCAAACGACAGGTTTGGCAAGCCTGAGGGTGTGAATAAGAGAGCCTGACTCAGCCAGAGCTGCTGAGCGGACGCCACGGCGAGCCTCGAAAACTGGAAAGTATTATATCATTTATTAATAGGCATTTATGTTACACTCCCCACCAGAGTGTGCGTGTCCCTGATGACAGAAGTGCTTACTAGTGCTAATGAGGCAGAACGGAGAGGAAAAAATGGCCCTGTGGGTCGGGGACTGGCTGGGGAGCCGGGAGATGTGAGCTCAGCTCCTGGCTCTGCTGCTGCCTCCGTCGATGTCCTTCAGCCTGAGCTGAGGCTGAGGCCTCGCCTCTCTCCCTGCCAGCTGCGGCCCGATGGGGCCGCTCTGCCTTTACTTGTGGATTTTGGACAAGTAATGACTCCATGATTAAGGAGGGACAATGATTACTGGGAATTAGTCCACAAGCTATATTTTTTTTCCCACCTCACTTCTGCAAGCATTTCCAGGACCAACGTCCTCCTCATTTCCTTCCTTGTGCTTTGCACCATCGCAGAAGGAGTTTTTCTGTAAAGATGCAAATGCAAAATGCAAAGGCAAAATGCATGAACAGAGGTTCCAACAAGGCATACGCTGTTCCTTGGCCACCCAGAGCTAAAGACACTCTCCCAGTGCTCCCTGTTGATGCATTGCAATGGCTCACATGGGGAAGGGAGTACCCTGGGGGTTTGCCTTTGCCTTCTGGGTATAGTTTGACAGATGAGACACTGAAATATCCCCTAGAAATATCTGTCACCACAGCTAGACTACAGACCTGTGCCTAGGATGTGTCTGTGCAGTGCCAAGGAGCATTCCTTCGTACACCTGGAAAGCCGTGAGGGAGGAATTGTTTTTCAGGTGAGATTACAGATGCTTACAGGGTATTTGTGAGGGCTGTTTTAAGGCCTAATCCCAAGGCAACTTCAGAGTCAACAGAGAGCCCATTAGCAGACTGGGATGAGATATGGCAGACTGTTTGGAAAAGCAGTGAGCTGGGCTGTGTTTATCTTGCAATGGGGAAGGATGCTCCAGGGCACCCACTTCAGTCCAACCCAGGGCTTCGAAGGCTCTTTCTCCTCTATCTCCCTGCACTGAAGTTTCCCGATGGTGCGTGCCAGGCGTTCAGGGTTAGGACAGAGGACTACGGGCAAAATTCATGTGCAGTGCCCCCGGGGGAGGTTGCAAGTGGTGCATGAAGGGTCCTGAAGGACCACAAGAAGGCTGCTCGACATTGAGCCACCTTGGGCTGAGAACCAGAACGACCCTACAAGAAGCGAAGTCTTATGATGTAACTGCTGGAGATATCCAGAAGACAGGCTGGCACAGGCACATGTGAAACTCATGTGCTACATGCTGGGAAAGGCAAATAATGAGCAGGCTCCTGTGAATTTCTACATCTTTCATTTTCTCCCCTTCCTCAGAGTGGCAATGTCTGCTCAACACATCTTGTGAGCAAAAAGCAGCTGAAGTAGAGCAAAAATAAACTGCATAGCTGAAACAGGAGAAGAGAGCACAGCTAGCTTTGTTAAAACCTCATTCCTTACTGGTAGTAAATAAAAATAGGGGGTTTTTGCTTTTTGTTTTTTTTCCTCGCAGTGACTCACAGCACAGACATTGCATGGAAAGGGCGCTAGAATCAACAGCCAGGGGAAAAAAAAAAGTACAGAAATGGAAAAATGATCATCACAGTGCGTTTTTCCCATTCCCCTCTCATCTCTTACACCTGTGTTTGACTTCAGCCAACCTTACATAAATCCTTTAAACATCTGTCTAAGTCACTTATGAAATAAGATGAAATGGTCTCAGCCGGGCAAACAGTTCATTCTGCTGGATATCTGTACATTTAAACCCAAACAGGTTTGTGGAGTTTGCCAAGGCAGGCAGGGAGCGGGCTTCCCATCAAACCCCGCTCATTCAAAATGTTAAAAACTGTTTGTGCCAGAACTTCGTCTGCAGGAGCCACCTTATGAAAGACCCTATTTATAGCTGTGAACTTCAGACAGAGGCAACGAATGTTTGCTCGAGTGTAGCGGCTGGCTCTCATAAAATTACACCCTGGAGAAGACTGTTTTCTGAATGTACCTAGCAGGGGTTGAGTGCCACGGGGTTTGAGTCCCAGAAGTTTAGGGCATCAGTGTCGGTGGTCGCATCCTTCGAATGAGGGTGGGATGGACATGGCCCAGGTCAGAGCACATGGTCGTGACCATGGTTATGATTTGTGCTAATACAAGGCAGAGTTGCGCTGTTGCTCTTCCCCTTCTGCGTTTCGCTGGTTATTATTTCGGGTGATTATATCTGAAGTTGTCTTTGCAGCCACCATCTCTGCTGCCTGGGGAAATTCATTACATTCCCTTCTGTTCCACCTTCCCTGCGCTCCGCTGAGTGAGTCTCCACTGAGAAAGAGGAGAAGTAATAGGACGACTTGGGGTTTTGAGTCTTTATTGATCTTTTGGGCTCCCTGAAATGAGGCAACTTCTGTTCTGGCGGGAAGCTAGCTCTGCAACTGATCTGCCCCACGTCAGCTCCATGCCAGTGTCTCAGGGTGCCACAGTCTATTGTGGGATTGATTTTATAGCAAAATATTTTGAAACTCCTTGGCTTGTGGGTGCTGATCCTGCTGCTTAGCACAAGGACAGGCTGCTTGTCCCTGTGCGCCTAAGGTGAGGTCTTCTTGATTTACTGGTGAGTTTAGAGGAAAGTGTAAAATTTTTCTTTCAGGGGAAAAATGTATTTTTCCCTTGACACAAGTCAGAAATAGCAGGAGGGATTTGCTTAAACACGACTGATAAAATCTTCCTTGGGCTGTCACAGAGTCACACAGAATCACAGAATCACAGAATCACAGAATGTTGGAGGTTGGAAGTGACCTCAAAAGATCATCGACTCCAACCCCTGCCAGAGCAGGATCACCCAGAGTAGGTCACACGGGAACGTGTCCAGGTGGGTTTTGAATGTCTCCAGAGTAGGACACTTGCCTGTGCTTGAGGCAAGTCATCTCCTGTATTGGGTTGATCTCGACTCATCTCTCTGTTTGCCTATCAGTTGTTTTCTGTTTCTGCAGAAGTACCTGCTGTTCATCAATATTTATTGGATATTTGTCATGTGGTTTCTGTTGACCTCTTTGCTTTTTAGCGTGTATTAAGTAGTGATTCTTCAAAATCTGTGTTTTTTCCCCTGAGCCAAGATGGTTTCTTGACCCATAGCTCTAACAGGTGAGTACTCCACACATTAACTATGTCACAACAACCCCATAAAATTTTAGGAGATAACCTGTCCTACTGGACACTGCTGTGTGAGATCACCTCTGAGAAAAACTAGCAAATAGCAATGGCTGTTGTGTTTGAAATTCATGCCCCTTTTACTCAGCCTACTTGATATTTCATGAAGTTCAAACAAAGGGATATTTCTTTTGTGAAATGAGGGCGCTCCCTAGGGAATTCATCTGTAAATAATACATATATCTCCATTTCTTTTGCAAGTGGGACATATCCCATCTACTCTCTTGGTTGGTTTGAACACGTAAGAGCTGCCATGTTTATTTGGTGACAATACGCACACTGTTCTCATGTTGGACTTTTGCAGCATCATTCCTTCATAGTAGGCATACAGTATTTACTGTTGTCTCAAACTCCGTAGCCCTTGGCACACTCTGCAGCCATATGGTACCACCTCCTGAAGGTCTGAGTATTCTTATGTGTCTTCTTCAGGACTGGGGTTTTCCTAAGCTTTGAAATAAAAGGCGAGGTGGAGATCAGAGCCTGCAGGCAGTGGGTTTGATTATTGATAAGGTCAGCCTGAGCTCAGGCTTTGCTGATATACCTAATAAATCTTTTTGCAACTCCATTCTTAAGTCAACAGCATCTGTTCTCTGTCTCCTGGCAGAGGAGATGATTTAGTATTGGTTTTCTCTTGAGGGTGAAGACTCCACTCAGCTCTTCTGTGCTCCCAGACCAGTGGGAGGGCTGGATCACACCAACACTGGAGTCGCCACCAGACTTTTACTGGCAGGATGTTTCTCTTTGCAGAAGAGTGGCATGTAAATCACACCTTGCTTGAGTGGGCAGAGGTTTTAGGAATCTGACCATTATGAAAACACAGAAAGTCATGGTGTTCTGATTCCTTTCACGCAGTGAAAAACAAAACCACTTTGGCCAAAGCTACCCGAAATCACTCGAACTGAGGTTGAATTAAGCTCTGTCTCTGATGAAACACAAGCAAGAGTCCTTTCTCATGGGGCAGTTCAGATCTTCATTCCTGGCAGGTTCTAGAATCTCTGCTGTGATAAGAATGGGTGATCAAGGCAACTCAGCTTTTTGTCCAGATCTCAGTTCGATGCCCACATAGAGGGAACCCGGATCTCCATGACTGTGACCAGAGGCTGTGGGCATGTGAAGAAATGAAAATCAACCCCAATTTCACTTTTTTCTATGACAGTCAGAGGAGCCAGTAAATATTTTTCAGTCTTGTGTGCGTGTCTAAATTCCTGTAATCACTGTCAGACTCATCTGAGATGCAGCAAGTGTTATTTAGTGGGGTTCAAAGAATGAACAAAAATGTATCTAATGAAGTCGAACTGATCCTGCATACTACACAGATGAAAACAAGACAAGAAACATCTATAATATTCCATTCAGGCACCTACATTACACTAAATGGGAGTTGGAATTGCAAAAATACCAGTCACGCTAGTTATCCCTCGAGTGTTTTATTCTATTTTCCTTGGGAGCACTACAAGTCACAACTAGAGGTGTGACACTGTGGTGAAAGACTAGTGCACAGTCCCATGTGGCTGCTCCTGCAGGAACATGTGGCCATGACTGGATGATCAGAAAGAGCACAAAGCTGAAAACCCACAGTGTTTGATAAAAAGTCGCAGGAGAAGGATAAACAATAGTAATTTGGTCTGGGGCTTTTTTTTTTTAGAAATCAGTAAGTAGACTAAAGTGGAGAATAAAGTTGCTGTGAAGCACTGACTGTTCTATCTTTGCTGATAAGTCCCAGTGGCTTACCCATACTTTGTTTCTAAGAAGGATGTTGTTTTCCTAGGAGGAGAGATTGCTTCAGGACTGGTCCCAGAGGAAGAGCTTTGTAGGTGAAGGATGCAAAAGTTCAGATGCTTTGCTTTCAAGCCCTGGAGCAACCCAAGGTGAGTCACCCCATCCTTCTGTACCTTGCCTTTCCTTGGTAGAGCAGAGACAGACTTTCTTTGGTTTCTCTAAGGTTGTATTTTTAATATTTTTTTCTGCATTTTGCACAATGGAGAGCTTGATTATGTTTCAAAGCACAGCAAATAAAAGAGTGAAACAAGGAGACTGTAGGGGAAAGAAAGGGAAATTTAGCAAGTATGACTTTGGGCACATAGAGTTGATGTACTGGGATAAGGATTTTCAAACTGGCATCACTATCAGAAGCAACATTGGTAGCAAAAGCTCAGCTTTGGAATGAATTCTTTCATTCTTGAATTAGCTGGACAGCTGGAATGTGTCCTAAAATTAGACAGGATGGAAAACAGCAGTGCCATCAAGTGTAAACTATAGTTTTGTGCTGCACCAAACAGGTCAGTTTGACACACCTATGCTGCCGGGGGGTGTGAAAAAAAAGCAGACCTCTAGCCAATAAATCATGGGCAAAACCACCTTCACTGCCAAAATGTCCCATCCCTACGAGGTTACACCTTGGGTAAGGCAGCTACCCACCCTGTGCCACCTTCTGCTGGGCTGCAGGAGAGGGCTGGAGCATGTTGTGACAGCCAAGTAAGCTTTGCAGGGGAAAACAGGGAGACAGACCTGTTTGCCCTAGGCTCTCTGCTGGGCCCTAGACAAAAGCCCTGTGGAAAAATTCAGTGGATGAACATCCTATACATTGGTTTTAAAATATGCTTCTCTTCTCAGCCCATGTATATCACAAAGGGATTTTTCAGCCCATCTCTTTAGGGATCAGACATTGCTAGAAAGGACCCTGCCAAAAACGTGAACCGAGTGCTGTGGTGCCAACAGACCTTTTCTGTATCCCACCACAGTTTCCTTCTGTTCTGAAGCTCTCTTGATTGAATTACTTTGTGGTTTCAGTCCTGCAGCTCGTGAAGGTGCAGCCTGCATTGCAGCATCACCACGCATGAGTCCTCACAGTATGGCAGAGGTGGGCAGGCTCTGGGGATGTCTGAACCGTCTCCTTGTGTGCTCAGGTGCCCGCTGGTGTTCTTGCCCAAGTTGGTGGGACAATGTTCTCACTTAGACAACAGCCAGGTACCAGTTTGCCTTTGCTGTGTCCTGCTGCAGAGGCGAATGGACCCTACTGCTCTCCTGTTCTCCGTGTTGTGCTGGTTTTCAAGGAGGAAAGGGCATGGAGCATCTCCTGAGGAATGGCCACCAGGTTGCCCAGGGGCGATCCCTAAATAGGTTCAGCTAACAACTCAATACTCTACTCAGCATGGCCTCTCCCCACAGGAAAAGTTTTCCCTGTGTTGTGAGGGTACCTGTTTAAGTGCAAACAGTTATAACAAAGCAGGAGTGTCTTGCATTGCCAGGTCCTGAGTTTTGCAGCATGAAGAGCACTTCATTCCCTTTATGATGATCTCTTCCATCTGCTCTTTACTGCCTGCAAGGTATTCCCATGTGAAAAGTAGCTCAAGCCTGCCGTTTCCAAGCCTCATCCAAAAATTATGTCAAGCACGAACGTTTTATTTAAAAGTCCCTTCCAAGCCAATGCATTCTATGATTCTATGATTTACTATTAAGGGCACTAATACCTTGCACATACACAGAATTTGTCTTCTGATTACCCCCAGCTTGTATTACAATGCATTTTGTAGGCACTTAGCCAAACATTTTACCTTTAGTCAGATATATGACCTGCTGCTTTGGAGAGACTGGAGGCTGGTCCAAAGCCTGTTAGATCAAGGAGAGCATTTATGCTGGTTTAGCAGAATTTGGATCGGTCCCCAGGGGCATCACAGGTGATCTGAATTCTCAGAAGTGATCCTAGGCAGTTGCAGATAGGTAGAGACCACAACTGCCAAGGTATCTGAAGAAGTTGGATCAGATTGTTTCACATCATCTAACGAGAATTAGCTCAGCTTAATCAAATCACAAGGCAGTTGGAAATTCAATCTACACTAGACAGGTCTACAGACTATACGGAAAGCTAAAGATACTAGACAAAAGCACAAACAAGCAAACAAAAAAGGAAAGAATATCCATTAGCTGGGAAATGCAGCTAACCAAATCCTGACCAGAAACTAGGTGTGCATTTTCCCATTTGTCTGGAGTTAGATTTTTTCATCTATGCAGAGACTTTAAATGAAAAGGAATGTCTTTTCAAAGGAGATGCTCTACACCTCCACACTGACCTTACTGAGTTGCCAGCTTCTGCTTTGCAAAATCTTATTTAGTTGATCATAGTGATTCATTCTCAGCCTAAAATGATGAATTTACTGAAATCCAAAGGCAGTGAATCCAATTTTAGAAATAGGTAAAGCTCATGTTTCTAATAAATCAAATTTTTCTTGGTAGCAACCAAGTGCATACAGAAGACTCTACGTGTACCTTGACATGGTACATAAGTTATGCCAGTTACTTTGTCAGGTTAACGTATTGATGGGTCTCACTCCAGATACAGCTTGCAAGAGCATCATCCAATTAATATTTCTATTAAAAATTTAGCCCAACTAAAGAGCAGGTTATGGGCTATATGAGTTCACCATATCCAAATCATCCTATCTCAGTATAATTTTCTTTTCACCAAAAAACTAGGATTACTCCCATGTTTTTCAAGATGCAAGTCAGTATCCATCCTGCCCGCTCCAGATCTGCTCTTTGTGTCACCAGATAGCTGTCGGAAAAGGGAGACTTGCAATGTGTTCCTGCCCTTTTTATATGGAATCTGAAACCCAAGAAGCAGTACAGCAAGATCATCTCTACCCTGAAGCAATATTTTAAAGGTATCAAGTTTTAATTCCTTCATCTTCCCACCTTCCTCAGTCCGGAAGGTTTTTCCTCTGTTATTTGTGGCCCATTGATTTATACTGCCCAACCAGATCTCTGCTATACCAGTTAAGTCACCTCACCCCTTGCCAAGTTAAACACTCTAGCTCTCCCGTGTTTGGTGGTAAACTCCTGCAATTAGCAGAGAGGCATCTGGCATTTCACTGCTGGTAGACCCTTTGCTTATTGTCCCACCCTGGTGAAGCCCTACATCTCCTTGGATAGGTGCCTCTCGCTTATTATTCTTTATTCTTCTGGCCACTGGAAATTCAATACTTTCCCACAAATCCTTCTCATCTGCATTCTCCCAAACCTTAAAGCCACCTACAGTGTTTGTGGTCTGAAACAAATACTCAGAAGTTTTCCCAGGCAACCAGTGGTTTCTTCTCTTCAGTTGCATTCACTCCAAATGGAGACTGAGATGACCAAGGCAGAGCAAATGACAGGGAGCTGGACTGCAAGAGCAATCCAGTGGGTCAGACCATAGGTCTCACCCAATATCCCATCTCTGGAAACGACCAGAATATGGGGAAGAATATGAGATTTATGTGACCTTCCCTAAGAACCTACTCAGTTCCGTAATATTTGCAGATCAGGGACTTTCTGAGGCAGACATAACCACCTGTAGTTCCCCTCAGTGGCTTTCTGCTCCATGGACACGTTTGTTGATCCCCGGTAGCCCCTCTGCAATCCACTCTCTGGTCTTGAGGCATGAGTCCTATTCTCCATGTTGGTCTCGGTGAAAGGTGAGGAAGCTCTTTACTACTGCATTCTTCATTTACTGGCTGAAATTTCTACAGCAAATTCCCAAGTGCCTAATAAAGTTAAATCACATCCATTCTTCACCACCAGGCATCGGCACACGTTGGCATCACCCTTGCATTTCGGAGGAAGCTGCCATAAAGGGGCTTCCTTCCTTCTCCCCACTCTTCCCTCCTCCAGCTCTTCCTATCACTTGCAGTAACGAGTCCTACAGCCGCCAATGCATGCTCACCCCACCCCTGAGGGTGCAGGAAATCTGAGGGCCTCCCCTGCATTTTACACAACGACTAAGGCACTTACCTCTCCCCTTGTCTTTTGACCATGTGTCCGCATCCAGCAGCAGAAGTGCCACACACTCGCTTGCTTTCCCACCAACTCAGCCTAAGCCCCCACCATCTGGAGATGATCTGTTTGTCTATTTAGACTCCAAGCTCTCCAGGGCAGGAACTCTCTCTAATTGCGTGTTTGTACCGTACCTACAGCTGTGTTGGACTGAATACACCCACTGTCATCTTCTCTTGGAAGCTAAGTTCCTCCTGGGAGTGTCCAGCCCTGAAAAGTAAGACCACTTGCAAATCCAAGTTGCTGGAGGCACATGCCAGAGCTCCTTGGTTGCACTTATATTAGACCACAGAAAATTCTTCCAGTCACTGCAATAGCCATCCCAATTTTTACTGCCGAGCTGACAAAAGGGACTTATAAGCAGCGAAACCATCGCTTAGCGTGGCAGAGCTCACATCTGGCTCCAAATGTGCCCATGTAATGCTGCATCCCACCAGGGAAATGCCTGAGGACCCCGGATTTGACGGTTTGGTGACCTCTCGCCAATGCCACGGGGGAGCCAGCTGGAGAGGTCAAGAGTCTCCAAGCCAGAGTTGGCAGGTGGATTTTCATCCGCAGTCCAGTGCGGCAGGATAACCTCATGTGTGTACGCCTACTGTTCACAGCTAGCATCATAAAACCTGACTCCCTGTTTCAAAGCGATGAGGACCTTAGGTGCTTTTGTTCCGAAAAGGTGCAAAAATTAATTGCTTCCCTCCCTCAGCTTTAATTAAAACCCATCTGTTATTGCATTAAGGCCCCTTCTCCGAGCTATAGTCTTTTCATAACATCTCCTGCTTATAACCCATTTTTCAAGCTCTGTATATTCAGCGAAACAAGGCGGGTGGTAGAAAAATGGAGATGTTATCACAAAATTAACTTTAAAACAGAAGAAAACAAACAAAACAGGGTTAATAAAGTTTCTAGTTTAATCCAAGGGGAAGCATGAATGTATTACCACCAAAAGTCTCCTACAGATGGTTAAAAGCATCCTGATTCAATAACGCAATAAAATAGAAAAGCGTATCTATATATTTTCCCATTTGGTTAACTCCGGAACACCATTTCTGTTTGTTTTGGCTCATTTTTATTCCTGCCTTTGAGTGTAAAGAAATGGTCATGAAGTTTATGAATGAGGTCCCGCTCGCATTCCAGTCTCGGCTATGTACGCGGGCTGTTTTCTGCCGAGATCCTGGGATGAGGTCATTTCCAAACCACCTAGTTTGCCCAGTGTGCTAACTCAAAAAAGATTGAAACGGACAGATTCGCCATTACTGCAATGCAAACACGCACACAGTAGTTTTCCCGCGTGCCAGCACCCGCCAAATTTCAGCCTGGAAGACTGGAAAGAGAGAAAAAATAAAACACCCAAACCCCACAAAACCCCCCCAACCCTTTTTCCACTATGAAAGGCTGTTTATAAAATCGGTTTGATCAGCTCAGGAATGAGCTGAGATAATGTTTATCCACACAAACATCATGCAACTGTCTTAACATCCCGAGCTAAGATAACTACTCAGCTTGGGGAAAAAAAAAAGGTTAGAACAACAGGAAATTACTCATTTACTACCAGTTGCTCAGGTATTTTAAAGAGCTTCCAGAACATTTACTTTTGTGTACCTAAGAGAAAAAGGTCTCTGATGGTGGGGGAAGGCCTGATGGGTAACATAAAAGTGACTTTCCTTGCTGAAAGAGTAAAGGCAGAAGAAGGGGTTTGTGACAAGAGGATATAAAATATCCTGCAACTCATCAACAAGGAGAATC
>NW_009698703.1:0-13083 GCF_000703405.1 Apaloderma vittatum | reverse complement strand
CCGAAGCAATCGGCATACCTGGGGATTATGAAAAGGATTATGGTGAGTTGTTAGCAGGGCGAGGGAGCCACTGAAAGATGGGCTTTCCTACTGCTGTGAAATAACTGGGACAATTTAGGCTTTGGGAAAGTTAAAGAGCTTTTTTTTCATGCTTTTTCGAAGCAGCTGGCCAGCCCATGTGTAGGAAAAGCCATTTATTGAGGAAGAAGGAAAAATAGGTAGGGAAAATAAAATGTTTGCATTCCCTAAAAATATACTTCAGGGCTTGCGAGGGGGAAATCAATTATCCGCAAGGACATCCTGCTGTCGGGCAGAAAAATCCAAGGCATTTTCTAGCCTGGGCTGCCCTCCACTCCGTGGCAGTTAGCTGATCTCTCTGTCAGACGGGTCTCATCGTGGCGGCTTTCGGTGCCTCTGAGCCTTTCATGTGTTTAATCTCACAACCCACCTGTGAGAGGAGGAATTATAGTAAAGGAACTGAGGAAAAGGCCCAGCCTTTTGAAAGGGATTTAGGTGCCCAATTACCTGGCTCAGGGTTAGACTGGAAATCCCCAGGAGAGAAGGATGTTGCACCTGTGTCCGCCAAGCCCTGGGTTAGTGCCGTTCTCAGTAGCGATGCCCATTTGGACCTAGGACGAGGAAGAGCTGAACGTACCCGTGAATGGGCCATTGGTTCTCCCTTGATTGTTATTAAGAAATATTTTGAGCCCAAAGGGAAATAAAAGAAAACCAGAAACTGAATTCAGAGGATGAAGATGAGTTCTTTCTCCTGAGGCTGAGCAGAGCCTCTCAGCATCAGAGCTTGCATTTAACCCCAGGGAAACCATGTACAAATAACCTCCAAGTGCCAGGAAGAAGCATTGCTCCTTTCTGAGTCATGATTTGGGTGCCCCGCTGTGCACCGCCACCACTCACCCAGCCCAGACCTCTCAGGCATACTCTGATCTGAGTAGAGTCCTGCTAAGAGGGTCAGTGCAGAAGATGTGCAGGAAAGAAAACAGCCCATTTCTTCTCTAATTAAAGGCCAAAACACATCTTCCCCCTGCAAGGCTTTCTCTCTTACTCCTTCTTTCTGTCCCTCATGCCTTTCTTCCCACGGGCATCCCAGCTAGGACATGACACCCAGGACAGCTGGCTGAGCTGGGGCAAGGTCCCTGCCATGTCCCTGGAAGACATGGCTGAGGCTGGGCTGTAATCGCAGTGTTGGAGGCTGAGTGTGACAGGTGATGCTCCACCAACCCATCTCTGTGGTCCCACCTTCCACGTGACGCAGGAACGCATCTGGGACATACATCAGCCTGGCGTAGAAGACCAGAGCACTAACAGGGTGCTGTTTCTCGGGGGTGTTCATCCATCCTCCATGGACGAGTCTCTGGCACATACAAAAAGCCACTGAGCATGACCAGCTCTGCCTTCAGCAGGGGATTATCAGCTGTGTGAGTGCCCAAGGTCACACTGTGTCTCTGCAGGTCTCTGAAGCCCTGGCAGGAGATGGGACAGGTAACCACATCTCCTGCAGTCCCTTCTCCTGTAGGCTGATTAAGGTAAAAGTTACAAACAGCAAAGGAAAGATGAACAAATAATGGAGAGCTATTGGCATGGTGTCTGTACCTGCTTGGATGTGAAGACATACGTTTATTTTTAATTGCTACAGGCCATCGTTCATTCATCACATGGTCTTTGCATATTTTTTTCTCTGTCATGGCTTGACCCAGGAAACACATTTCACTCTAAAGGAATGCCAAGGCAAAATCGCAAATTTCTTTAGATCCTAATTTATAAATCAGTTTTCCCTGTGAAGAGCTGCCACGGGTGTTGCTTTTTGATTTTTTTGTCATGCTTTTGCTATCAGCTCCTGGTAAACCATAACCCCCTCACCCAATTTCTTCAATCTGCAAATCTGCATGACAAAACACAGTCAGTGTCTTATAAACCCACATTGGTATCGAGGCAGTTCCTTTCCCAGACGCTGCTTCTGATTAAATAGACATCTATTGGCTGGTCACACATGCTGTGTTACATAGCTAAGTATCTAGGCAACTTACTCAAAACTTGCTGAAGACAATGGAAAGAGTCTGCTGTCCCTGCACCACCACTGGCTTTAAAATGAGCTTGAACTCTTTGCTAGGAACCAGCAGACTCCTCCCTGGCATGTCAACTGCTTGCACATGGATGGAACAGGGACTAAAGAGGAAAAGCATCAAGAGAGGACAAGAGGTAATGGTTGTAAACTAAAAGAAGGTAGATTCAGACTACATCTAAGGAAGAAATTTTTATGCTGAGGATGGTGAAACACTGATGCAAGTTGCCCAGAGAGGTGGTAGGTGCCCCCTCCCTGCAGACATCCAAGGTCAGGTTGGACGGGGCTCTGATCTAGTTGAAGCTGTCCCTGCTCACTGCAAGGGAGTTGGACTAGTTGATATTTAAAGGTCCCTTCCAACTCAAACCATTCTATGATTCTCAAGCTGCACCAGGCCAGAGGAGTCAATACAACTGAATCCACGTGGTCGCTGTTGCCATTTTGGATAGGACATGTCTTATTTTGTCCCGTTGGATCAGCAGCGTGGTCGGGTGCATCGACTCGTGCAGAATCCATCGGCTTCTCCAGGACAAGCTGCGCAGAGAGGTGGAGTTTTAAACAATCGGCACCCGTCTGCCAGCTGAAGTACAAAGGCTAATTGAAGAAAGCTGTTCTTTCATCCACACAAAGTATAAACAGCCAGTGTTATGGTGACAAACTTTCCAGCAGCTTCGTAGCTGCTACTCCAAGCGCTCGCATACATCAATGTTGAAAGCAGAAAAAAGATGGAAATGTCTTTATTTTGCAAGACTTCTCTGCCTGATTTTCCAGAATGGCTTTGGAGCTCATACTCAAAAACTACATGTGCACTGGTCTTGAAGCATGTACCAGATAATTCTTGCTTGCGTCCAAATGGTGGGAAAATTACTCTTCATTTCAAGAGCTTTTACATAAGCTCTTTATTTCCCTCCCTTACTAGATAAGGTGGGTGGTTTGGTTTTTTTTCCCCTAAACTTCTGTTACTTTCTCCTGGCTCATTGCCTGTGCCTTGGCCAAAAAAAAATCATCCCTCCGCCAGGAGGAAGGTCCCCAAACACCACCCCAAGCTCTCAGAAGGGGAGGAGGGTACCATTTTCCTATTAAATGGACCTGGTGTGACGAGAATCTACTTTGACACTGAGATGCAGGAACCACATCGAAAGGCTTTGCAGGACACGAGATGATCGAAGACTCTATTTTCGGTTTTGGTGAGCACTAGGAGGAGTGGCAGAAGGTTAGCCTTTTCCCATCACCTTCCTGCCAGAGATACACATGGCCCCGACACCGTACGCTGTTGGCTACTCATCACAAGGCCCCCTGTCAAAACGAGGATGGCTGATGAGCTACGAACAAGCTCACAGTTAGATAATAGATGAAAGAGCCTCAAGATAAATTAGGTGCCTCCAGAAAACCTGGCCAAATGTGTTTAAAACAGGAGATCCAACACCATTAATTCTCATCAAGCAGCTTTAAAAAAGGCAACCCGGCACTTGACTTATGCTTAGAAAATGTTATCTTTCCTTTTAACAGGGGTTTTATAGTGTATTTTGAGAAGATGACAAACAATAGGGTTATTTTGAAGTCATGCCAAACACTACATTCGCTGGAGGAGAAGAACAATGTTACCTCCTATCTGTCAACTGACCCTGCAGCCATTAAGCCATTTCACCAAAAAACAATATTAATAAAAAAAGGGAAAGTGCTTTTCTTAAGTTCCTTACAATCAGAGCTTGGGAAATGTCTTTGAATGAGATATTTGTGCCTTCAGGAAAGATCACTTTTGACGAAGCGGAACTTTGTCTGCAGAAAAGCATTAGTTTCATCACTTCTCAGGTAAGAAACTAACCCCAAAAGAAGTGTTTCAATAATTCCCATGGTCCACGCTGCAGAAGTGAAGACTCCATGTGGTTTTGCTTCCCAGCAGTTTTCAGTTTCAGACTATGCTGTATAAAACTGGACTGAAATGGATAAGCTCCGAGCCCACCGTTCAGAGGATGAGGAGTCGTGGTAGCTTAAAGCTTCTGGAGCAAGGATCATCTTTTTTGCTTTGTGCCTGTTCAGATCCTTTGATTTGCTGCTGTCACACAAATAAATTTAAAGAAAATAATACTAAGAAATACGTAACATCTTTTCACCAGTGGGAACCTTTCCCAGATTGCCTCCAGCCACAAGGAGAGACAAAGATTTAAGGAGGACAGATGGGAGCAGCTATTTTATCCCAAAGATTTTGTCGGCAAAATAAGCACCTGCTCACAAAACATCCAGCCAGCAGGACCAGTATGCTGAAAATGCCACATCATCCCATTCAAAAAATATCAACAAATTCATCTCAGCGTATTCAAGGAGTAAATTCCTTGCTCTCTCTCTCTGTCTCAGAGTGAGCTTGTTCTCTCGTGCCTTGGTGCATATTTGGGCTGTAGGCACCAAACCATCGAATACTAATGGTATTCAAATCAAAGGAGCTGTTTGTATAGGTAAAGCTAAAGGCATCTCTGACAGTAGGGTTAAGAGCTAATAATAGCCACCACTTACAAGATCAGCCCAAATTGCACTTTCAATGCAAATATGAGTAATAACGCTGCTATTTTCAGCTTTATTGGCACATGTCACCCCGGGTGCTCAGATTGCAAATTCAAACACATGAGGAACATGGGACAAAACCAACTTCTTCTGGCCTGCATCCGCCCAGCTGTCTTTGCTCCACGCTGAGCCCTGTTAAATTCGCCGCAGCTCCAGGCAGGTGCAGGGCTTCACTGGGGAGAGCTCGGTGCAAGTGCGGGGCCTTTGGAACTCGATCTGCCGCGGGCAAAAAGCTGCTTTCATGTGCTGCGTGTTTGGGCAAGTTTATGCCTTGTGGCTGACACGAAAAAATCCGCCATGAGAAAATAATTGGACGTTAATTTCCTCCAGCTTTCCCTTGATTAAGAGCAATTCGAGAAAATAATACCATGACAGGGGAGAACAGTCGTCTTTTTTAAAAGGTGGGCTTTGCTCAGGTACTCGGCGGCGCTTTGATTTGCTGAGAAAATGCTCTGACCGCGGCAGGGAGGTCTCAGTCGGTGGGCTGTTTACATGTACAACGCCTACAGTATGGCCCAGAAAACAGAGAGCACGGGAATCACAGCATCCCACCGGAGCAAGGCTGCACCCCGAGCGCCCAAATCCCTTGGGTGCTTGGAAAATCTGGAAAAAGTCTGAAAATCTCAGCTTCCCCCCCCAGGGAGATGCTTGCTGAAGGGCTCTCCTCACCCCCATGGGTTTGTGCTGAAGTCATGCAGCCCCCACCCTCGCTTGGCACCCAGTGCCTGCTCTGCCTCGGGTGCCCCAGCTGGGAGAACCCCCACGGGCGGCTGTTGGCTCCCGTGCTGCTCCCGCTTGGGCTGAGAGAGGATTACTTAATTAACGATCCAGGAGTGCCAGGTGAAAGCCTATCTATCCAGAGCAAATGTGCCCTGGTTCTTAGGCGTGTACACATGTGGTATCGTTTTTCCATTATTTGGAACATACAGAACTAAATTAATAACAGTTCCTACAAGGCCCTGGGGCTCTCCGTGGAAGAATTTTGATCTCCTTAGGAAAGGTTCACCATTTCTCATAGGAGAGATGCACTTGACTCCTGACCTCTTTTCAAAGGCACCTGTGTGAGCTTTTAAAATCCACTACCACCAATTATCCACTTTCAACCTGAAGTGTTTAAACCTCGGACCACATTAACTGAGCTTAGCACATAGCCATGTCATTGCAGACTTCCTGATGTGAGGAGATGCCTTGACATGGCTGAAAGAGAGTTTAGGGATGAGGCATGAGATTATCAGCTTCTCCTCCTGACAGCTTCAAACAAAGGAGCTTTTTAGCCACCTGGTTTGTGTCTCCCACACCTGCATTAAGATTGGGAGACAAACCTTTGTACTGCTGCCTTGATCCTATTATTTGCATGTACCTGTCCACAGTCACCCTGCATCACTTAATAGCCTTCAGAGAGACCAAAGGGAAGAAGATGCACATCTACTATTTCTCTTTCAGGTTTAATACTTTTTTTTTTCTTCTTCTTCTCTCAAAGGCTGCAAGACTTTTAGGACACTGCAGCATTTATTTAAACTCTAAGGAGATTTATTTGGCGCAGGGGATGGAGGAGGGGAGACAGTGTGAAGGCTGAAGAAGTGTATGAGGGATGAAACGGGAGATGAGGCCAGTTCAAGGTCTTCTGGCCAGGCTGCAGAGAGCAAAGCCCGGCACCCACTGCCAGCACTGGGCAGATATTTGGCTGTGGGACTCTTCTGCTCCCTGCTTAGTTCTCACCCTGAGACCATGAATATCCCTTGGCCAATGTGAGGAGACACTGGCAGCTCTCCCCACCACTGCCTCCAAGTCCAGGCATTGAGAGATGCCTTCACTTGAGGTGCTTGACCTTCATCCCAGGCACACGCTCCCCTTCTCAACCCCTGTTCCTTCCCAAGGAATGGCACTGCTTTCTCAGACCCATGGGCTTGAAATACTGAAGAAGTCAAGTCCAAGGCCAGACTCAGCCTGGATGCAGACTTCAGAATGTGCCCCCTTCTATGTCCCTCTGCCTGCTGCTGAAATTAGCTTTGTCTTCTCTGTCCCGGCACTGAAGGAATGTCTAGATTTTAAATTCAATTCATGTTCTCTTTTCCATGCTTCTAGAACGTTGTCAACCTTCTGGATCCAGCCCTAGCTGACAAGGTGTCTATGCAAAGGGAGGATTCATCTCTAGCCTGTGTACATACATTGCCACATTTCAGCCTCAGCCAGCTCCTTGACTCATCAATGTAACTGGGTAAGGTAGAAATATTAGAGTTGCATTCATATTCCAGGCCTGGTTTAAATCAGTAGCATTGTGGAAAGCTCTGGATAGGTCCAAAAAAAAAAAAATTAATGGAGGGAAGAAAAGAGTTCTCTGGTTCTAGTTTTTCACATTTTCTTTTCCCCTCTGAAAAGTGAAACCCTCCAGCCGCCCGACATTGCACAATGGCCCAAATGCTGTGAGTTCCAGCCCTAATCCCAGCCCTCTCCACACGCCAGCCCCAGCAGAGCTCGGCAACCTGCCCCACTGCCATCCCACTCCCCCAAGCCCTTCCCTCCCCAAAGCCTCAGCTGCTCCCAGGGTCAGCAGCAAGTGGCTTGTCCCCATCGCTGGACCATGTATTTGACCTGTGAAAGTTGTCCCCCAGCTGCAAGAAACACAAGAGGAGGACAAAGAACTATGTCAGCTCCCTTGGACATCTTATGATTTGTGCTGCTGCAGGAAGCAAAGTGAGTGTAAATCGCCAGATTTCAGTCATGTGTTGTACATGCTTTCCATTATGGTCAAAGGAATGCTGCCAGGGATCCACCAGCATGCCAGGTGGGATGAAACCAAGCCCTAAGCATCTTCCCTGGTTCCCAGATGGATCACAGAATCACACAGAATCACAGAATGTCAGGGGTTGGAAGGGACCTCAAAAGATCATCCAGTCCAGCCCCCCTGCCAATTTCCTAATTGTTCATTACACAAGAATTACAAACTTTTCGTAAGATCTTAACAGTCTATTAAATTAACAGTTAATTTCCTCAATTTATGGACGGGATATCTTTGCTCTTATTACACTAAACTCAACATTTTTGCTCAGTGAATTCAAGTTTTCATCCTGAATATTGTTCAGATGCTTTCAATTGTGAGATGCAAAAAATCTAGCTTTGTTTTGCTGGCCAAGTAATTTCTAATTTTTTTTTATTTTTATTTTTTAAATGAATCTTAGGGGTTGAAAAGGACATCGAAAGATCATCTAGTCCAACCTCCCTGCCAGAGCAGGATCACCTAGAGTGGATCATGCAGGAACATGTCCAGGTGGATTTTGAATGTCTCCAGAGAAGGAGACTCCACAATATCTCTGGGCAGCCTGTGCCAGTGCTCTGTCACCCTCACAGCGAAAAAGTTTTTTCTAATGTTTTTGTGGAATCATAGAATGGCCTAGGTTGGCAGGGATGTAATTGGCCTTCTTGGCCACGAGGGCACATTGCTGGCTCATGGGCACCCTGCTGTCCACCAGAACCCCTAGGTCCCTTTCTCCTACACTTCTCTCAAGCAGATCGGTCCCCAACCTACACTGGCACTTGGGGTTATTCTTTCCCAAGAGCAAAACTCTACACTTGCCCTTGTTGAACTTCATAAGACTTCTCCCTGTCCAGCCCTCCAGCCTGTCTAAATCTCTTTGAATGGCAGCACAGCCTGCTGGTGTGTCAACCACTCCTCCCAGCTTTGTGTCATCAGCAGACTTGCTGACAACACTCTCTAATCCCACATCCAGGTCATTGATGAATATATTCAAAAGCAACGGCCTCAGAACTGACCCCTGAGGGACCGCACTAGACACAGGCTGCCAACTGGACTCTGCCCCATTGACTACAATTCTCTGACTTCTTCCCTTCAACCAGTTCCTGACCCACCTCACTACTTGGTCATCCAGACCACACTTCCTCAGTTTACCTATGAGGATGGGAGATGGTGGGAGACGTCTTCAAATAAACCTTATTTGTGGGAGACGGTTTCAAATAAACCTTATTCTCCTGCTGACCCCACAGAAGTGAACCTGCCATGGGTGCTCTATTCACCTTACAGGATCCCTTCAGTCATGGCTGCCCCTCACAGGGAAAGCCACTGAGACCCAGATCTGGGTTTGCTGTTGTTGCTATTATTAGTATTATTATTGATATTACCAAATCAATGGCAAAACCTAAGATCTCCAATGTTAGCATTGCCTACACCCAATGCCGTAGAGGAAACCTTCATCAGGGCTCTGGGTCTCTCTGGGAGGGATGGAAGAAGCGGGCATCATACATCGTGCCCATGTGCAAGGTGATGAGCTTGATGAATCAGCCAAGAAACACCCTGGTAAGGGTGCTAATCCTCAGCAAACAGTGCTGTACCAAGTGCTATCCTCTAGCAAAGAGCAAAGGCTCGACCAAAATTCAATAGCACCAGAGGGAAAGGATGGGCTGTGGTTAAAGATATTTGCTGAGCCTTCCAAGAGGGATGGATTTAGCTCTTCTTTTTTGGTTTAGCTTTCCCAAGATCATGACGTCAAACGGATCATTTCATCTTTTGCCACCTCAGCGCCCCATCTGTTTAAGCAGATTTATAGTATTTTTTTCTCTTTTCTCTCGCCCTCTGTTTTTCTCTTTTGAAGTCCACAGAACAAGGTTGTTTCTTACTGCACAAGGTCCATCAGAATAGGGCACTGACCTGAGTCCCTGCTGCCGCAACACAAATATTATCTAGACGATAATGCAATGCCTACTATGTTTATGACACTGGTTAAGAAATACGCATTACTATCCATGGAAAATTTTGATTTGAATGAAAACATTGAGTGGTTTGTTTGGAGAAGGAGAACTCTGAGCTCGTTTTCCATTTTTCCCAGAAAAATCTCTGAAGGAAGTTTACAAACCCCAGAAATTCTTGTGAAATCAAAAAGCATTCAACAATCAGCTCTACAAAGTAAAACAAAAGACAATGTTGTCTGTCCCACGGGCGGATTTCCTTCCTCGCCGCAATTCGCTGGAAGCCCTCTTCTGTCGACCAGCCTTGGTCAGGGCTCTCATTCCAGAGGAATCGCTTCTGCGCTTATTTGTCAAGAAAAAATAAAAATAATAATAATAATAGAAAAATCTGTTTCCAATAGGCAGTAAGAGGTCTGCTCATCCTACTCCTGTTTCACAAAAAGCACTCCCAGCTCCTCACAGCGGCACGCTGGCAGTGCCTCAGAGGGCGTTTCGCAGTCATCCCAACATCTGCAGAGATGTGAAGGGTCTGGAAGGTTTAGAGTTGGCCCAAGACATGGTTTGTGGAAAGGAGCTGTGATTGAATGTGATGCTTTGCTCCTCTCGACCCAGCCGGCCGTGGCTCTCCCCACAGATTACCCTCTCCCGCTGCTGCTGAGAGAGAAGACACATCAAGTTATTTCACCTTGTTTTGCCTCTCCTCAGCTCATTGGAGGAGTTTCCCATCAGAGCAGCCAGCAGTTCCTTGGGAAGGGCTAAAGCTACTCGTGTGTAATTTTTTCCTCCTTCAGATTTAAAACTGAAATTCAGAATTAAATCGCAGAGTGTGATTTAATAGCTTGGTACCTGTAGGTGACAAAACAGTTCAGGGACCATCAGATGATCTGTCTCAAATTTAGCTGCAGGACAGGATTCCACCATTCTCCAAGCAGAGGATGTGGTTTTGTGCAGAAAATAATGTGTCCGTAGGTTTGTCCCCGTCACAAACAAGATTGTGGTCTCACCTGCAAACCACGTCAAGGAACACACCAAGAATTCTGCTGGAGACCGTGCTGCTGTCACCAAAGGTACCGCTTTAGGAGTGATGGGGGAGATCCAGAGGGCTCTTTCCTCCTTTTTCCTGCTCCATTGCCCCAGGCTGTGCAGCCTACACCATCACCTTGCCCTAACCACACCTCCAGGAGAACTGTCCACCAGGCAGTGCCCTGTTTGCAAGTATCCAGGAGCTTGTTAATCACTCAGAATCACAGAGTTCCTCAAGCAGAACTGAAGGCTGAGCAAGAAACATTGATTTGCTCCATTTCTCCATCCTCAGGAATCCAGAGCATCACCAGAGGAGGTCAGGGTGGATTCCCAGAAGTGTGACCCATCTTCTCAGCAATGTGAGTATAATTCAGAGTGTGCCACGGGCTTGCTGGGAGCTCTGGAGTTTGCTGTCATGACTTCACAAGGAGCAATCCAAAGAGGAGGAGTCCGGTGGTGCCTCTGTGGTGCCCCCTCAGACAGCGGGGGCTTGTGGTTTTGTAATGTTTACGTGACCACAGACCTCACCATGGCTACATAGACTTCAGGAACAGCAGCTCCAGCCCATGGGCTTGGAGGAGAGCATCTTCACCTTGATCCAGAGGGGCAAGTAGCTGAGTGCTGCCCGTGTCACACCTCGGATGTGTTTTGGGAAGGTGCTGGGGTGTGCACATTCTCTGAGCTGTCTGCTCCACAACATCTGCAGCAGAAGAGGAGGGATGGGATGTGCTGATGTGCCCACCAGCAAGTGACAGGTGGAAAAGGTTCAAATGCCCTGCACAGTGTTGTAAAGACACAGTGAAATCACATAGTGGCAGGAGGGGTTCTGTTTAAGGGACAATCACATGGGGTCCTTGCTCCCGTCCAGCCTGATCTTGGCACAACCATGCCACTCCTCCATATTGCAGTAGAGAAAAGACCGAGAGCATCACTGGTGTTCCTACAGATAAACTTCTGACTGATTTTTTTCCGATAGAGACTATGGGCTGGACTCGATGCAGAACAAACTTCTGATGGCAAGTATGGGGGATGGGATGTATTAGCCAGTTCGAGGCAGTTTTCTTTCGTTTGTTTATTGTTGGGGTTTTTTATGGAGATTTTTCCCAAAGTTTTTTAGTACCTTTTTGAGCAACAAATTTGGATTCATAAATGTCCTGGTGAACAAACCCAAAAACCACGTCCCCTGGTAAAGAAGTGGGTCAGCCCCTGAGACAACCCCGGTGGAGCCTTATGGGGACAAGTTGCACACTCTGCCATTCAGAGACACTAATTCCCCTAAACTTGAAAACTCGCAGTACCTTCCTCTGCATCATGGGGCTTTTTTCTTATCATGTTGGGGGAAGATTTTACATTTTACACTTCAGGATCTCCTAATCCCCTCAGATATGAATGCCCAGTGATCTTCCTGACAGACCACATTGATCCTTGGCAACATTCTTCTTTGCTTCCAGGGTGACTCTTTCCTTGCTTCCTCTCAGATGGCTCTCTGGCAGCAGGCATTCATCTACTCTAACCCCACGGCCAATCTTCTATGGATCCTTATAACAGATGTAATGCACTAGGCTAACCGGTTTTTGCAAAGTTCTACCAGACCTGGAGCTCTCTTCCAATCTTTGTGAGCCACAGGCCACCAAAGGTGGTATTTAACTCTGGTGCATGACCCAGCCCAGGCCCATCGTGGTGGTGAAGATGTGTAGCCATTCCCCTACTTCCAGGTAATTCCTTGCTAGGTGAGACAGCTTAAATCAGCATCTCAAGTGAAATAGGATTTCCCTAGAAAAGGACTTCTTGAGACAGTCCCACCAAAGGCTGTGGGGTTTGCACTCTTTGAAGGTCCAAACCAGACTGATTAAGACTCACAGACCAAGAGTCACAGTCATGGAGATCCCCGAGTGCTGGTACATGAGGGCCCTTCAGGTTAGACTCACTGCCTGGCAGTTAAGGCAGGATAACAAGGAGGCAAAACACACAAGAAAAAGAAAAAAAAAGAAAGCCACGAGGACCATGCACCAACCACATGGAGAGCTCCAGATGTTTCTATCACCAGCCCAGCAGCCACCAATCTATTAGATGCTCATTAGCAAGCGTAGACACTGGCAGCAGCGTATCTGGGGGTTTGTAGTCTGCAAAATTGCCCCTCTTTTCCTTGCCCAGCCCATTCTTTGAAGATCCCCCGGCCTCCTGCTGACACACATTTTGTGGAGATGCCTCTAGTGAGAAGTTCCTCAGCACCACCCGGTGCAGTGAGGGTACAGCCTCTGAGGATGGATGGTATCCAAATGTTTGGCAGAAATTCTAACTTTCCTTACTTTTAGGCCTATCTGTGGCTTTTTGATACTGTAAACAACTGACATAGGCATGGAAGAATAGTATATCTGAAACAGTTTATACAGAAGAATTCCATCTGTCAGTCTGTTTACAGTTCACATGTGAAAAGGCAAAAATCTTTAAAAGGAAAACCCCAGGGGGAAAAACATTTATATATATATGTATATATATACCCCATACGTATATATGGGGTATGCTACAAATAATTCTTGAAGTGGAACAGTATCAGTGTAGACTTTGTTTTTGCTCTCAAATAGCAGTATTTTTTTCCTTCGCTGGTGTAAATTAAATTTTCCCAGTTTGCTTTCTAACTTATTTGAAACAGCACAAAGAAAGGGGACTGGAATTAACAGCATGGTTGATTCTTTTTCTTTTTCTTTTTCTTTTTCTTT
>NW_009698702.1:4727-17413 GCF_000703405.1 Apaloderma vittatum | reverse complement strand
GCGGCACCTGCCCGTGTGCTGCGCTTGGCCTGCGGCAGGGGTGGGCACTGCTCTGGCCGGAATAGAGCTTTACTCGGAGCGGCTGCCCGGTCTGTTTTGTGGGTGCCTCCACGACTGTAACGTTTGAGACACAAGTTTGTCTTCCTGATTAAGAATGCTGGGGGGGATAAAAAAGACACTTTAACTTTTTCCCCTGCAAAAATATTTTGCTGTATTGCAGTGTTGTAAATAGTTATATGGTTTATCCGAGTGGAATGTAGTAAGTATTTGCAATTTTTTTTACACTTAACTAGCTCTCACAGTTGATCAGTTGCAACTTATTAGTATAATATTAGGTTTTTTGAAAAAACATTTATCATTGCAATCTCATTAGCTTACTCAGAGATATAACAAGAGTTTTGATCATGGAAGAACAGTAGATGACTCAAGAGTCATACCAACAGCAAGAGGAGTCTGTGTGACTCAGTGCTCTGAAATAAAATAAACCACCTGTTGCTACAGAGGAGCTAGATACTGTAAGATTGTGCTGCATAGGAGAGGCAAAGATATGGGCTACAGAACTTAGGTGGGAAAAAAAATCTGAGGAGTGAAGATGAAATCTGCTAACCTTTCTTCAAACCACAACAAATGATACTTGAGGGTCCTCCGGTGCAGAAGATGAAGCACGACTGAACACATCAAAAAATGATGGCTCAGATGGTTTTCAGTTGCATTCACTTGATCCTTCAGGGAAGAGAGCAAAGGGAACAAGGTAATGAAATCAACAGATGCATCCTGGAGGACTGTTATTTAAATTGCACGTGCCTCTGTTGAGATGCAGAACTAATGGCTGTACTTTCTGAGAGCAGTTGGCACTCTTTCTCTTTGGGGTTGGAGGCTGGTGCAGCTCAGAAGAGGAGCTTTAAAGCAAAAGAACCAAGGAGAAGGCTGAGACTGATATGATTCCTGTGCATTCTTAATACATAGAGGGAGGTATACAAAACTGTAGCAATGGCCAATACCAATAGATACGAAGGAAGGATACTAAGAACAGAAATAGTACTTATATTGATCAAAACAGTAATCAGGTGGTTCTGACGATGCTTAATGTTATTAGGAGATTTAGTGTGATCTATAAGAAGCATTATAAATACCTGTACACTTAAATATCAGGAATTCGACTGATGAAATGAGAAGTTTGAGTGTAGGATGTGAGACCAGATACTATGAAGTGGAGATATGGATATTATGGAGATTTGCAAATATAAATGGTTCACACTAGTAAAAGACATGTGATTCCAGGGAATAAATGTGTAGTAGTAGTCTTTTAGTTATACATTAAGCTCTAAGGAAATAAAAGATAAGACAGGTAGAAAAGATAACATGGGTAGAATATCTTCTTGAATAAAATTCTCTTTGGAATATGAAAATGTTACTGTTTTGAAATTGTGTCCTTTAGAAATTGTCAGGGAAAAAAAGCAAACTGTCAGGGAAACTTCACCTAGCTGACCAAGAAAGGATACCAAAAATATGCCGAAAAAACCCTAAAATATTGAAGTGGTGGTAAACGATTAATTGGAGCCATAAAATTAAAAATTGTACACTGTATAGCACACATCTACAAAGCCTAGTAACACAGTTCAGATCTGTAATCTTATAAAACAGATTAAAATAAATTGGGTTTGCCCAAAGAATACAATAAAGAAAACAGTGAGATGCCTCTAAGACAACTGGAGAAATGAGTATTTCTTTTGACCTAATGCTGCAGATTCACAAATAAGCATGGCATGGAATAATCTAGCAATCTAAAACCACAGTGAAGGAGCTTGGATCAGATCATCTTGTGGCAAGATATTTTTTTTTTTACTGCTTAACTATTAAAATACAGCATTGTATTAAGGAAAGTGAAAAAACAATAAAATTGTATTTTTATGTCCTCAAGGACGGTTAGTCACACAGGAATCCAGACTGCATAAGCACTAACCCTGGAATATTGCATGTACTTAGGCACCAAGTCAAAGATGATGATAATTGAGGACTAGTGGTTCAGTAGATTGCTCCTGACCATTCTGTGCCCAGAGATACAGCCAAGGTACTGATTAGGCTTCATGAAAGACTGTCACCCTTCCTGAATCATTTTAACATAATTATGCTCCTCCAGCTACTATTTCCCTGGACTATTCGGCCTGGACAAAGCCAATTTAAATGCATTTCCTATAAATGGACAATTTTCATAGGTATTGGATGTGGTCTTGGGCATTTAAAGTTCGACACCTTTGTGATCAGAGAGTTATTGCATGGATTTACAATTTTGTGCTTGTTGAGGAGCTTTGCTGAATATTTTAAAATTCAGGTTCTTATTCTCTGTAACTGTTCTTTTTTTTATACAGCTAGAGAGACAGAAAGCGAATATATGTGTCAGATGTATTTCTTAACGTAGCTCTTATTTTTCACTTTTTGTCCTAAGATCAGTCTTTCCGTTTTTTGTATTTTCTTCTCTTTCCTGTTCAGTAAAGGGAGAAGTCTGTCTTTGCGCTTGTGTGAATATGTGTAAAAATACATCTTCAGATATTTCAGGTTATGTTTAAAATGATCAAAAACATTTTCAGTAGCAGGAACACTGAGCAATTATAAATAACTTTTAACTCATACTGAAGTGCCAAAAGCAGCAATATGCCTGGTAAATATTAGAGAGAAACAGGATGCATCACTTTGTTTGATTTTGCGCACTACCCAGAGTTACCTTTCTTTTGGGACAAGAACATGAAACAGAACAAGACTTCCACTGCAGATTATTCCTTCTATACTTATGATCGAATAAATGCTGTTTCTTAGGACTGACAAAATAGCTGATCAGGCACAGAATCAATTCTTGTCTCTCTTTGTCAAAGTAATCACACCCAAGGCTTTGTGGAATGAATGATCAAACAAAAGGCCTGATTCTCAGAAATCCTGGGCTATTTACATGAATAAGAGAAGGGACATGAATGAGGATATCTCTACCAGTCCCAAACAGCATGGTTATGTGCAGGAGTATCCCAAAATGAGAGTAAAAAGCAGAAAAGTGCAGCAATGTTCCACATTAACTCAATAATACATAGTTATTAATATTGTCTTAAGCGCTATATTCAGCTTTCACAAAGCTAATATGGTAAATCTTAAATGTAACACATATATATATGTATATGTGTGTATATATATACACACACACAAGTATAACATTTCATTATAATGAAGTGTGTAATTCACACCTTGCAGTTTTAAAAACCTAACATGTCAGTGTTACTGGTAGTGCTTGTTAGGTGTTTTTACAACAGCTAGAAAAAAAGCAAGTATTTCTGGAAGATAATTCACATTTTAGGTGGCTTGGATGTCCAGATTTCCTCCAGTTATAAAAGTTTATGCTCACCTAAGCAAGATGGTTAGGTTCTTAAAACCGGTAGAACAAAGCCAGGCTTTGAGGGCACAGTAGGAAGACCCCTTCCCTGATAGTTACTTGGCCTTGAATCGGATTTACATTAATGACATGTTGCTACAAATTAAGCCTCTTAACGTTACAATAGCTTAGCATCTCTTTAACAGACCTTCTTTTCATATCCATATATAATCTATGCACTCTCTAAGGATTGTTATTCCTCATGGTGAGCAGACAAACTTATTTGGACAACATGTAATATCTACATTGGTATCTTTATTTTTTTAAATTGTTTCTCTTTCCTGCTCTTTGCATAATGTACTGACTAATCTTCTGAGCCAACCAAAGCTCTGATAGGTAATACATTTTTTCTCCTGACAGTCTTCTGTCTCTATTTTATTCCAATATTGAGCTGGTAAAACATAATGCTGCCCTTACAGAATTGCAGTGTTTTATACACTAGATTTAATAGGAAGTCATCCTTCTTTATTCATTCTTTACCTGAAAATCCAGACGCAAAAAATTATCACACTGGATCAGAACTGTGGGGTGTTCAGCTCAGGATCCCAGCAATGACAACTATCAGGTTCAAGTGGTAGAAATAAGCTTAGAGATGAGAGACCTTACACTTGCTAGAAGATTTTTATATAAATCCTTAATATTTAGATACTTAAGCCCTTAATCATGAAATTTTCATCCTTCTAAATAGAAATTATAATAGGATTTAGCTGCTATGGTAAATACATAAGCCATCTGTTAATCTTGCTATATTCAAGGATAACCTTTGATGATGAGTACTGCAGGTGAATTATATAATGTATGGAAATATTAATGAACTTTAAGTCATTTTGAATTTAGTACTTTTCACTGTCACTGAACTTCACCTTATGGTACAGAGAAAAGGAAAACCTCTGATCTTTCTTTTCTACCTTTTGCCGTTTAAACACTAGATTCTCATATGGGCAATTAACTGGGCTTTGTTACAGGCTTTCCTAAAGAGCTCTCTTGGGAATTTAACCTGTGAGAGATTTTTTCAAAAGAGGAGCTGATCTAAGACCACCAGATCCATTGATGAGTCAATAAAATGCTAAAATCCTAGGAACTTCTGAAAATACCTATCTGGTTTATAGGCCACACATAGAAGGTGGGCAAGAGTAGTTATAAGCAGTTAATTATAACAGTTTATTATGTAACTTTATAATATATATTAATTAGAACAGTTATAGTGGAATTACCAACTTAACAAAAGTGTGGTAATGCTGAAAGTTTTGATTTAGCTGTGGTGCTAAGAAGCTTTTGTACTAAGTTTCAACAAGTCTGTTTCATACACAGAAATGTTATTCTTACAGAGCAAGAATCTGGCAAGTTCTGTGTTTTAGAATCAATAATAGTGATCATTCTAAATTTGGGGGATTTTTTTTCAAAAAACACACACTGTTCTGCCTTTTCTTTCTCCATGAAAGATTATGCACTATGCTAAGCTTCACTCAGAATTCTTTTAGTTCTGTTGCATCACTCAATAGTTGAGCGAGGAAGAAGTACAGTGGTTGCAAAATTGCAAATTTGGCACCCATTCCATAAAAAGGCAATTATGGAAATCGTACTGCACAAAAATTATTTCTAATGTGACCATATTTTCAAAATTCAGAGTTACAATCTTCTATCAAAAATTTATATAGATCATATTTGCGGATATTTTGCAAAAATATTGTTTGCCTGATGTCAGCACTTGTATTCTTTTCCAGTTCCTAAGTTGATTTGCACCCTATATAGCTTTATTATAGTTCTGCAAATTATATTTACATTTTCATAGCATTCAGCTGCTCTGTACTCTTGATTTACACTTATTCAATGTAATTAAAGTATTTGTTGTGGGCTTATAAGATATTCAGGGGTCTGTATTTCCACAGTCTCTTCAAATCTATTTTGTTTCTCAAGCTAAATCTTAGGAGAAAAACAAAAGAGAGTAGAAACAATTATCTCTAAAGTAGATTAGTATACAGACAGAAGAAAGCTCAACGATTTATTTTAATTTCCCTCTAACCCTAGAACACCAATTTAAATTTTAAAATAAAGGTCTTTCTCTAAAGGAATCAGACTGTAATTAGGTAAACAATCTCCCATAGAGTTGGTGACTTAACTCACACTAACTGAAAAAGACAGGCTTAAACTCTGTTCTTAACAAAACTCTCTCTTTTTATGTTATATTTCAGGTCATTTAGACAGTGAAAGCTCATACAATAGTGTCCTACAGAATGTGTTGAATAGTGCTGTGTTCAGTTCTAGCTATTTTGTTGTTTATTGGAGTTAAATTTAACCCTGGCTGATAGTTGTCTTTTTATTTCTTTAGGTGCCTTAATTCTCTAAAGAATAACAAATTTTAATATCTAATTTTAATTCTGTGAAAGCTTCAGTTCTGTTTCTTTAAAACAGAAAAGGATTTCTCACAGTCAGCAGCCACACACAAATTCGGCTAATTTCCACTGATGTATGTGCAAATCTGAATGGACAGGACTAAAACAAGTATAACTGAGATATCCTCCTTAGAAACTAAAGTGGAAGTGTTTTAAAGGGACATTTGAAAACTGATCATAAATATGAGCTTCCTCTTCAGTGGAGTGTAATTGGTCCACAAGGATATAAAATGAAGTTTATTTATTGACAAACTGAGACTTACTGAAGGTTGTGGGCATTAAATTACAAAACACCTTTTTTTTTTTTAATAGAATGTATTCAAGTACATAAATAATACCAAAAAAATCTCTCACTATACTATGCATTATTACCAGATTGTGCCCAGTTTAGCTGATTTGAAAAGATGATTTATTAAAAACAAAAGGGGGCAAGATAAAGCAGTAATAATGGAGTAGTGTATTTTAGATCTTATTGACTTGTGATTTTTCGTTCTATGAGAGCTTACCGTTTTTGAAGTAAAAGATTAACAGTTCAGCAGAAAAGAACAGCCTTTGTTTTCTTTATCCTGTTATTTCTACATAATGTTAAAAGCTAATGAATGGCTTAGACTAATAGTCAATGCCAGGAAATGCAATAGTAAAACTGGAAAGGAAAAGGGAAATTACTTTTCATATTTAAATAGATGTGAGCAATTTGAAAAATTAAAAGACAAAAAATGTTGGGTATAAAATAAGTACTTTAACCCTCAGAGTCACATACAGACATATCTTTCAGAGATATCAAATTAAAAATTGAATCTAATTGAAGTCATCTCTCCCCCATTAATGAACAGAAATAGGTATTACAAAAGCAATTTGGTGAAGGATTGATTTTAGGTTTTCCAGGTAAACTGTGTCCTACAGTATTTATTGCAACTCAACAGATTTTGTTCTCAGTAGAGATAATTGAAAAGCCAAAAAGCATGAATTCAGTTTCAGTATGCTTAACATCAGGATGTTTACGTTCCCCCTCAAAGGCCTTGTCAAGGCCAAATTCCCTGATCATCCCCTCTGGCTCGGAGCGTGAGAGTGTAATTGGGCATCACGGGAGTGCTCATCTAGAGGGAATGTCAAGTCTACTCAACATCCCCCACTGGAGTTTCAGGCAGCCTGGGCCTGCGTGAGCTGAGGTACCTACATGTATGTGAAGACACATCCCAGAGAACACCCACCGTACGCCCTCAGGCGGGGCTGCCGCCAGCCCCGCTGTGGCTCTGGCTACAGAAGAACTTCACACGTGGCTGCTGCTGGCATCTCGTTTCACCGCTACAGTGGCAAAGTGGAGAATTACTCATAAGAACCACGATAGCCAGTCTGATTTTTCACAAGTCTCTGTTCTCACTGTTCCTGCCTCAATACTGTCTGAGAGACAAGTTGAGGGCTACAGACTCTTTCAAGCAGAAGAGTTAAAGCTTGCGGTGAACCTGCAAATCATGACACGTCTACATAAAACCACAGCAAAAGTGCACATTCCCATTGCCCCTTGACAGCTGCTGAACTGAGTTTGATGGATTCCTGCTTTGTTCTTTCCTTCCCTGCCTTCCTTCCTATCACTCATTTTGGAACAAGTAATGGTGCTGTTCATAGCCAATGTGAAGGACAGCACTGGCTCACAAATAAAAATGATTTAAAAAGGAAATTGACCCTTTAACCTTCACTTGCACACAAAATGTACCGTATTACACATGCATCCGATACTTCTGCATTGGTCCCAGTCTGCCCAGACCTTTTTTGTTTTGTTCAACTCACCACTGAAACTACCTGTCAGGTAGGCAGGTGGAATACAATTTCATATAGCTCCCACAGAGATGCTTCACTCCTGGTTCAGATTCTGGTAAGCTGGGTCAGTGGGGACAAGTTAGAAGTGCAATTCAGCAGGGTAATTCATACAACAATGCCGTCACAACTGCTCGGAAAACAAATTTACTGCCAGCTTTTCTTTTCATCAATTTTATTAACACTCTGTGTTAATATATGTCACTAGATGATCTTATTTCCCAGTCCTCCTTCCAAGTGTGCCTTCATGTAAAATTCTTTGTGAAGTTCACATCTAAGAATAGAAGACTGGGAAGACTGTTAATATTGATGGCTACTGGACACTCCAGTAAAAGAGCAATCCTAAGGAACAGCCTATCAGAACAATGGAGGAATTCCCCGACTTCAAAGAGTCAGCAGTTATGGGAAACAAGTGCAGACCAGAGAACATATGGGATACAAACAAAATAATTTTGCAGAAAATACACAGGCACTGTATATATATACACCATAAGTAAATACAGACATGTGTTTCCTTATTCTGCTAGGATAAGAAAATTATTTAGTTGTTCTTAATACAGAAACACTGAACAGAGGTTTGTTGCAACTGGTGCCCTATTCAGTATGTGTATCCATTCTGTACCACAAGAAAAGCAAGTAGGACTAAAAATGAGTTCACTTACTGTGAAGTGACACTGCGGCCTTTCACAGTCAGAATTATTTTTTTTTTAACATGAGCGTTTTAAAGGCTGGAGAAGTCAATGATGGCATTCAGTCAGGAATTTGAAGGTATGGCTAGTTTTATTTTCGATTCTTAAGTCTTGTTTGATGTAACCATGACCCTATCATGATCCCCAAGTTAGAGCAATTCCACAGTCAGAAATACAAGGCTGATAACCCGTCCTTTTGACTTGACTGGTTTGGGGCGAATATGTGCAGTGTCAGTAGCAAAGTCCATTAAATTCATGGACAAAAGATAACACCTCTGCTGAAAAACTGAACAGTTCTGATAATGCAGCTCTGAACCTTTTCTTGTTTATCCATCGTAAGTACTTAATGCATAGTCATACTATGCAGAGGTGTGTATGTAAAGGTAGGCATCTGCACTTATATCATATCATGATTTTATTTTCATTATCTCATTTGGCTGTATCACACTAACAAAGCTAAGCAAGTTCAAACACTCAAAACATCAATTCTTTTATCCACCCGAAAACAGTTAAAAACACTAACCCTTATCACTGATTATAAATTATTCATAGTTGACTTTTTCTAGAAAACAATGTTAGAAATAGAGGAAAACAAGTGATAGTCAGACCTCCGTCTTGGTCTTGCCTTTTATCTGTCAACTTCCCGGTTGTTTGTCAGAACACTGATCACTCGGGGACACAGGTGTTGCACTGTCTTTTTCCTACAGGATTTTCTCTGCCTTGTCGCCATTTCTTCTGTATGGCCACAAACTCATTGTTTTGTTACTGATTTGAAAAGCAAAGAATGCAGAGGAATAGCTCTTTGTTGTGGTCTTTGTTCGACGTGTCTCTTATTAGTAACTATCTTTGTCAGGCCACATTACAATACTTTTACCTACAGAGTAGCACCGTGAGAAGTGCAACTAAAAGAAGAGGCACGTGCTCTACCAGAGGTCTGTAGTGGTGTGAGTTGGTTCAGAAAGTCCACAAAGCTCTGATCACTTACAGAACCAATCTCATCTCCGAACAGGTTTTTAGAATTGGTCAGAGGGTACAAGGATACTAATGCATAGATCATGCTCCTTGACATGTAGACCTTGCTCAAAGTGGCCCTGCTATCTCTCTTTTAATTCATAATCAGGATAACTGTCATATGCTCAAATCAAAAAGTCAATATAGTTTTATTTTGCAACTGAAGGTTCTGAGTTTGGGTGGAGGCACAAATTACTCAGAGAAAAAGAAATTACTTAAAACAGAGAAAGCAGAGATGAAGTAATAAAACTTATCACAGTTTTTGTTTCTTATTCTTGTGCTACTTTTATTCCTGAAGCCAGTTATTATCTAATAGGAAGCATGAAAGGAAACCAGCAACAAATAGTTAACAATTTGATAGTTGGAGAATGTCATAAACATACAGGTTCATAATTTTATATTTAGGCATACTGAACTCAAATCCATTGCCTGAATTTTTTCCTCTTCCTTGCATTATAAAATTAATTGAAGTGAGCCTTAAGCAGAAATTGAAAACAGTATAAATATAACTCCTAAGCAAAGGAACAAACTCAGCTTTGATTGAAACCAAAATCTTTCAAAACCACAAAGCATGGAGTGCAAAGAACCAGAAAAAATTACTGTGACCTTCTGTGAAGCAGGACAGAGCAATCTTTTCTGGGTTGGTTTATAATCACCAACTATATTTATGCAGCTGTAGTAGGAGATACAAAGGTTGTAAAGATTTGGGTGGGATTTATTTTTTGGTGTGGTGCTGTCAGGTTTTTTCCCCACCTTTATCTTTTCATCTGTCCCATCCAAAGGCTGCTGTTCTGCTAGAGACTAAATACATGCATCAAGCCCCATAAGGGAAGCAGAACAGCAAGGGGGTAATCAATCCAGCAGTGACACAAGAAAAGGTGCTATGACTGAAACTCTGCTGAAGCCAGTGACAAAATAGCCTTCTTTTCAGTCAGAAAATATAAGAGGTGAGAATTACTTTATCACTTACAAGAAACAACCTGAAATTCCTTTTCATTCTTTTTTTTACAAACACATAGTACTGGTTAGCCACGGACTATAGAAGCACTGAAGCCCAATATTAAGGAAACAAAACTAGTTCAGTTTTTAGAGGAGGTACCACAGACCATGATTTCATGTCCTGGGGATGTAGAATGTGTAGCAACTAAGCCCATGCCCTGTGTGGGTACTAACCATTTGAAGAAAGACAACCATCTGATTGTCTGCCTCAACCTTAACTAAAGAAAAACACAGTCGGGTTCCTTCGATTTGTTTAACCTATTTTTGTAACATTTAATAGGAAAAAAAGCCCACAAAACCTCTATCCTCAGAGTCTGTGTACATTTTAAATGAGTTAGTTCGTATCATGGCAGCAGTACAGGTGGATTAATTGTCCTTGTTACACCTATGTCTCCTCTTAAAGAAGCAGTTCCATGCCCAAAGTCCTTCTGAACTTTTTGAACTTCTACTGTATTTTCTTTGAGTAGGGAATTCTCTATGTGCTTAAACTTCAGTTATTATCGTGGCAAGTGGCAAGAGAATTAAAGGCTTTTTGATTGATGTGTAAACATGCAACAACAAAAATGAGATTTAAAACTATATTCACAGAGGAATAAGTGGAGCATTGAGAATGGGTTTGTGATTAGTCATGTCATGTTAGTTATACATGTAAGTAGAACGTCTGGACAGAAAGAGAGAGACACAGAAAATAAATTTGACAGTACAGAGGACAGAGGAATGAGAAATATCTGATGTACGGCCGCGACAGACAATGTAAGGGAACGGAAATTTTTAGCAGTGGCTCAGAACTTAGTCAAGAACAATTTTGATTGGAGAATAGCATATTTTAGAGAGAGCTTTTTCTCTGCTCGAATTGTACGTAGTCATCCAAGCTTTTCATAACTAGGAAGCATTTTTAAGGAAACCAGGTGATCAAAGGGACTTGTGAAATAAACCAGAGAAAATGGGTATTCTAGACCCTATCTGCTTTAACTTTGAAACTACATAAAGACATGAAATGACTAGAAGCCCTGACAAAAGGACATGTTACAGGCTGGACTTTCTCTTTAAGCCCTTCTTTAGGTTGCATTTCTTGAATTGTAAAAGGACAAAAATTCTTGTATCCCCAGACTGTGAAGAGACACTAAAAAGATTGATGAATAAATAGAACAGGGAAGTACAATTTTGACAAGGGCAAAACTAAAAGAAGAGAATTTTTAAAGATGAGAAAAGAAAAATAAAGATGTAGTATGGTCTTTGGCAGAGTTAAAATTGGAGATTTAGAGAGGCAGAGATGGTCAGAGAGAGAGAAAAAGTGTTCGTGCCAAATAAGAAAATAAGTGTACCTTTTTTTCAAGATATGAAATCTAATATAAAAGGCACATGTTTCACGGTATGAATTCATGTAGATGTGAAAAGGAAAAAAATATTCATACTTACTATGAAAAGTTTACCTCCTCTACTTTTACATTCCAATACTTCTCCTAATAGCCAAAGGCATAAGCTTTAAGCTAGGAATTACAGAGGACAGAGATGACGGCCCCACAGGTGGATCAGGTTGGCAGGCAAAGCACGCAGGGGGATGTGGGCAGGTGAGACATTGCAGGAAAGAAAATGTCTGAGAAGAGCCCACCTGAAGTGTGTGCACAGAAATAAGGAAGTGTCTACAGGACAGCATTGTGGGGAAGCTTTCATAGCTTTTCTGAGGGCCTTTCTGCATGCAGTTCGTGTGGCACAGGGAGGAAAGAAGAGAAATTAAGGGTGTGCATACAGCTGCAGAGGTGCAATCTCGCTGGGATCACAGGCACGTTGGGGCATACCTTATGTGGCTGGGGTGGTGCAGTGGAGTGAAGGCTTTTGAGGAAGAGCAGGAAACTGAAATCATGTGTTTACTTTCCTCAGTTACTCTTCTCTTCCAAATGATGGAGGTACTTTCCTGTTTTTCAGGGTGCATGTTATACCATAAATACAGATGTCTTCTGTCTTGGTTTAGAAGACAGGGGAAAGCCTCCCTTGAAATGGGGAATGTAAACCCCTCCCACACACACACCTCCGAATTGCTATATCTTTGAAGTTATGGGGCTTTCAGACAAAGATATGGGCATAGGAATACCAGTACCTTACTAAGAATATTGCAAACTATAAAGGTAATGGTACAGAGAAAAGAACAACAACAAGTAAATAATCCCAGAAACTCTGACAAAGTCAGAATACCTGACTTGGGAAAAAAAAAAGGTCCTACTAAGTCCAAATGAAAGTCCTCCTGGAGTGGCAGATGCAGCTCCGTTGGAGATGATCCAGTAGAGGGGTCCAGTGGCGACAGGGCCGGGTCCAGTCCTCCTAAAGGTGAAAAAAATGGCCGCGGCTCCCCCCGGCGCTTCCCCG